>NC_134461.1:63313765-63508459 GCF_047948215.1 Lycorma delicatula | reverse complement strand
ATTAGATTTTATTTTTATATATCGTATTTTTTTTTCCGGGCGTTTTTATTTATTTTTTAATTGTGAATTTTAAAAATTTAGGTTTCAAAACACATACATTGTTTTCGGGCAATGATAACGCCGAACATTTTTTACCAAAAAAAAAGCCAAATAAAGAAAATTTACAAAACGTTTGTGCAGGTGCAAAACTAATAAACTATTTTGTGCAAAATTATTATTTTTTTTTTTTAATAAAATAAATGTAGTGAATTTAAATAAATTAAATTTTAATAAATGTGGTATTTCTAAATTTCAAAATTAAGTCCACATCAACGTTAAATTATTAAATATTAATTAATATATCTGTTAACATTAGTTTTATCAAACTAATTTATTTGCTAAAATCTTAACTATTTTATTGTGAAAAAATTTACACCATATTTATCTAAATATGATATATTCTATTATGAAAATCTGAAGAAATAATTTTGTGTCGGTTTTCGTTTCCTCTGATAAGAAAATAATTCACTTGTTTCTAATTATTTCTTTTTTAATTATTTCTTTTTACAAGTGAGTGTAAATATTTTATTATTTTCTTTAAAATATTTATTTTTGTCATAAAACGAATTGACTACCAAATTCCATTAAAATACCTGAATCAGTTTTTTATTACTTTCGTTTGCGTTGGTGTGGGGGGGGGGTGGGAAAATTAATTTTCTTTACGTTTTAAGGTATGAAGAGTACGAAAATACAATTTACTTAAATTGGGGTTTTATTATATGTATATTATTATTTTTTTAATGATATTTATTAACTGTGTAGAAAAAAATAAGTGCAAACACTGCTTTTTATGTCATATATTTTATAGTTAATACTTTATCAGGAAAGTTACTTTTGATTAATAGTTAAGTAATCCTTTGCATGTGAGTATTTCTGTAATTTTTTTTATTTTGTAATTAATTATGTTTTAATTGTAAGAAAAAAATGTTAATGTATGTGATGACAAGCCACCGTATAAGCAAACTTGCTACAATTTGCATGTATTACGATAATAAATATTTACTTATCTACATTATTTATACACGTTACGCGAATGTGTAATATATATATATATATCCTTGTACGCGTTTTAAAGGACATAAAAGCTAAACATTTTATGTTAAGATTTTTGTCCTTTTGCTAAATTTTAAAAGTTTCATATTCTATTATACAATTTTATTAAAGCTGTTTAAATATAGGTTTTGTATCTTTAAAAATATAATTAAAATGTTTCAAATCAGTTTATAAAATACTTAAGATTATAATTTCTTAAACTTTATGATTTCGTTAATGATTTTTCTTTTTGAAAACCATTATTAAAAACATATAATTTGTTTTTTTTGGAACGATGAATGAATTCACCGCAGCAGGTTGCAAAGAAGCTTGTGCATGGAAATATAAAAATGGGAATCAGAAAATGGAAATTTTTATTGTATGAAAAATGCCTTGCTTGATCGGGATACGAATCTGGGACTTCCGGATCAAAGGCCGAAACGCTACCATTCTGCCACGAAGATTGGCAGTTATTTTTAAATGTTAAAATTTCACATAACTATCGAAATTAGTACTAAATTGTAGACTAAAATATCCTAAATTCATTATTTTATATGCCTTTTTATTTATTATGATAAAAATTCATCCAAGTTGATTACTGAAGCTATAAATGGCATAAATCATTGGTAAATACGCACATATCCTTATCAAGTTTTATTTTATAGCTGATTGCATTTAAGAAACCAAAACAATAAATCTTAAATAAATTTAATTTCCATTACTCAAATTTTATGAGGTTGTTTTGAAGCTATTTCCAAAATATTAGTTCTTCCTTCGATCATGTTGGTATCATCTGATCTTTATTGATTAAATTGTACAGTCGCCTCTGATTAGAAATATAACAATGTTTTTATTTTTAGTGTTAGACCAGAACAGAAAAATTATTTCATAGAAAGTAATCTCCTCGTGTTTCTCCTAACCCAAAGTAGAGATTTTATCAGCGCGATTATTCTAATGTTTCATCTTGACTTTAAAATACTTACATTTTATCTCCTAATTGAGTATTGGTCTTTTTCTTAACTCCAGAAATTTTAATTTTAAATTCTTCCTTTATTATTTTTTCTCAAATAACATCTTTAGCTATTAAGTCATAGAAAGATATGTATTTGAAAATTTAGGAAAAAAATTTTATAAAATTTTATGTATTTTTATACGTTAGTGACTATTTTTATTGAAAAGGATGGTGAATGAACCCACAACAAATAAAAATCCCCAGTTTATGGGCAAAACTCTTTGAGTGACTAAATACTAGAATCCTTCAACGATTAGATTAAAAAAAAACCTATTCTTTATCAAAATGTTGAAGGTGGAGTTTAAATGATTAGTAAATTTAACAGGATTATTAAAGTTACTCTTATGTTTTCATTAAAATAAATTCACCTATTCTCGATTTTTTGCGTATAGAGACGAACATAAGTCTATGTAACAGGTTAATTTGTTATATTTTGTATAAAACGCAATATTAAAGAACATATATACAAATTGTTATTGTTGTTATTGTTAGGATATAACAATAAATATAGATAAATACATAAAAATATAAAAATAAATTTTAATTTTATACTTACAAATATACTTACGTACGTAAGTATACGTATTTATGTGCGAACGAAACGTACGTTCGCAAATATCTTCTTAGTTTCGTTGAAATTAATAGTTGATTTATGCGTGTTAAATTCATTTATATTTTAGTAAAATTCCAACATAATAAGAGCATAAAATTACGTTTATATCTTACATTGTGTGTTTAAACAGTTGGTATCGGTCAGAAAGGAAGTCGATTATAAGCTACGGTTTATATTCTATTTATTAAATGAAAGAACATAAAACTGCTGAAATATCGTCGCCATACGTGAAATGTAGAGCTATAAGAGTTAAAACAGCGTCATATTGGTTATTGAATAAAAAATACCGACATTTACAAGATTCCACATGTAGCAGGTGGAACGTCTTTCATTAGTGATTACTTGATACGTACATTTTTTTTTTAGACTAATGAATTAATTCAACAAAGAAGCTTGTGAGTGGGGATATGGAAATGGAAATTTTTAGCGTGTGAAAAATGCCATGCCTGATCGGGATTCGAAACCGGGACTTCCGAATGAAAGGCGGAGATACTACCACTCTGCCAAGAAAATAGGCTGAAATTTTTGTCGGACTAATAATGTCATCTTTCTCTTTTTTTATTTCATCACGTAAATTAAAATAAAGGTCCGAAATATTTCGTTGTGGTATAATGTAACTTCGAAATAATGCTCGTCAACGAATCTCAATATTTAAATGAATCATTCTCTCCATATTCCACAGAAATAGCTTTATATAATTCTTCACCAGAAGAAGTTAATTTTTAAACAGTCTTTTAATGGTAATGATAACGTAAAGAGATAGTGCCCATATTTTTTGTTTATAAAAAAGGTCCCTATATTCTGTTACCTTATTTGTACGAATTTTGTAACATATTTATATACCTATGAAATATACATACATAAACATATCTTTTTCATCTGTACGTATAAAAGGGAAAACCCACATGAGTCATTTATTCTTAACTGTCACATTAGTTAACAAACTATAAAAAATAAATTTCGCATAACTACTTCTAAAGGAAATAATACTAGATTATAAATTTCACTATAGGTAAACTAAATAAACATTATTTCAATTTAATCTCTCTGGGGTTAAATTACAAAACAGTTGAAAACGGAAACCAAGAAAAGAGTACCTATAAATTTATAAATCTGATTTTACCCGTAGTAACATAAAAAAGGATACTGCGTTAAAAAATAAAGATTGTAAACAATACCGTATTTAAATATAGAATGGTATTACCTCAGTTATCAATAATTCTTACCAATGATAAGATCTAGATATCTACCAAACGCTTAAAAAAATTTTTATTTATTTATTATTTTTTTTCATTAAATTAAATTTAATGAAAATATTCCTAAGAAGATATTTAAGAAAAGTATAATGTTTTGACTATCATTTTCTGAAAGGATTTAGATAACATTAAGTTTAAAAAAGGTCTAGACACTACAGAACTGGAACTTGTTTTATATCACTCCTAAACGAGTAAAGCTTCATTAAAGATTGTTTTCAATGTTCCCATATATTTTGTGATAAGTTCTAATAAAATTTCAATTCTCAATAAGTTGTGAAGTTCTAATAAAATTTGTAATTATATTTAAATAATTAACAATTACGGCAGAAATAATTGGATTACCTTCCTTTCAACTTTCTCAAAATGGATAATTTGACATGAATATATCGTATAGAAACTAAACATATGGTACACATATTTTATAGAAAAATTTTTAAAACCATATTTTTGGACATTTATTAAAATTATTTAGATTTAGAAATATTGATAAAAAATTTTGAGTTTCTATTCTAAATTCCGAAAATGCTTTGAAAAAGTTTAGTTTAATCATCATGTGAAGAATACGAGGTTTTTCCATAAAATTCCCGAACTTTTTAAATGAAAAATGTTCCCCTAATTTTAGCAGCTATTCAGCCTTGTCACTTTGTAGACATATATTTGCATTTATAGATATTTTAAAAACATATTTCGTAAGTTTACTGAACTATTTTTAAATACTAATTCAATGAGTGGTAGACCTCACTCATGAATTGAGTGAGGTCTATCACTCAGGGATGTGTCTATCACATCCCTGAGTGATAGACACTAAGGGATGTGTCTATCCCTGAAATTGTTAATCGTAATTGATTGTGGAAGGTTTCAGTGCCAAATTTCTGCAAATCCTACTTTATTAGCAATACCTTTAGTGGAACACAAGGTGTATGAGACTGTATATATATATATATATATATATATATATATATGACTGTTGAGAGATATAGGAAATATCGTAGGTGTATTTCCAAAACAATTTATGTGATGAATGTATTTTTTTTAATTCTTAACTATATTACTTATAATAAATATACAATAATTTTAATATTTACAAATAAGTATTTAAGAATAAAACCTGTTATATATTGGCTTAGTGAGTGAGAAGCAACAGACGTTGCTATTTAAAACAAGTGGCTACCCTTTTGAAATCGAATATATATGTGAATAATTGTTTGAAATAATAGTTTTTACTAATAGCACGATACCTTATTGCATGCAAAATTTCACAAAGGATGGAACATACATATTTGTGTCACGGTTACGTGTCACAAATACACAGACAAATGAAAAAGCTGCAGTTAAAATAGGATCACTGTTGTACTTAGTAAGTAAAAATATAAACTGACTCAGAAATAATTGTTGTAATATGTAAGTATGTTACTTGAAAACCACTAAACTCATCAGTTGTTGCTATTTAAAAAAAAAATTATTTTGACAAATCTTTTGTTCTTTTAATTTTACAATAATCTTAACTAGAATTCTACAGAAGAATTGAGAGGAGAGTGGAAGAAGTGTTAGGAGAAGACCAATTTGGTTTCAAGTAAAGTATTGGTTAGTACAAGGGAAGCAATTTTAGGCCTCAGATTAATAGTAGAAGGAAGATTAAAGAAAAACAAACCAACAAACTTGGCGTTTATAGACCTAGAAAAGGCATTCGATAACGTAGACTGGAATAACGTTCCCTGTCTCCGTTATTTTTAATCTTTACATGGAACTAGCAGTTAATGATTTTAAAGGACAATTTAGATTCGGAGTAACAGTACAAGGTGAAAAGATAAAGATGCTACGATTTTCTGATGTTATAGTAATTCTAGCCGAGAGTAAAAAGGATTTAGAAGAAACAATGAACGGCATAGATGAAGTCCTACGCAAGAACTATCGCATGAAAATAAACAAGAACAAAACAAAAGTAATGAAATGTAGTATAAATAACAAAGATGGACCACTGAATCTGAAAATAGGAGGAGAAAAGATTATGGAGGAAGAAGAATTTTGTTATTTGGGAAGTAGAATTACTAAAGATGGACGAAGCAGGAGCGATATAAAATGCTAAAATAGTACAAGCTAAGCGAGCCTTCAGTAAGAAATATAATTTGTTTACATCAAAAATTAATTTAAATATCAGGAAAAGATTTTTGAGTGTATGTTTGGAGTGTCGCTTTATATGGAAGTGAAACTTGGACGATCGGAGTATCTGAGAAGAAAAGATTAGAAGCTTTTGAAATGTGGTGCTATAGGAGAATGTTAAAAATCAAATGGGTGGATAAAGTGACAAATGAAGAGGTATTGCGACAAATAGATGAAGAAACAAGCATTTGGAAAAATATAGTTAAAAGAAGAGACAGACTTATAGGCCACATACTAAGGCATCCTGGAATAGTCACTTTAATATTGGAAGGACAGGGGGAAGGAAAAAATTGTGTAGGCAGGCCACGTTTGGAATATGTAAAACAAATTGTTAGGGATGTAGGATGTAGAGGGTATACTGAAATGAAATGACTAGCACTAGATAGGGAATCTTGGAGAGCTGCATCAAACCAGTCAAATGACTGAAGACAAAAAAAAATTTACATTAATCTTATGCTAATTTTGAGCGGAAAATACATTTTCCTTATCAGATATATATATTTATGATACAGGATGGACATATATAAAAAAATTATGGATTTTTTTTTTTCAATGTTTACCTGACAATGGTATGAGTTGTGGTGTTGGTGGGTAGACTACACTACAGCACAAAGCGAGATGTTCACAACAGTTCTTTTAAAAAGGAAATTTTTGTTATTTACATATCGTCCAAGTGAAAGAGGAAACTGTATTCATATGATTTAAAAATATATTATTCTTTGTCACGTTGGGTATTACAATGCTATCTGGGCATCTACCTTTGCAGAATATGATTAGTTCAAACAGTTTTTACATTGTTACAAAATAAAGTAGGGAAAATGTGGCATAATCTATCAATAAAATTTATTTTCTATTTTATATTGTTGGTATTAACTTGCATTAATTAAAAAACAGAATCATTCCTAAGCTGCATTTGTTTACTGGTCACTTGGTCATTCATCCAAATGAATTTTATAGATATTAAAACTGTAAATAATATAAAAATTGGAAGTTTAAAAATACTTTAGGCCTATTATTGAAATTAGTTAACATCTATAAAATGAGATTTCTTTCTTTAAATTTATCCTCTTTCATAAATAATTTAATAGTCAATTACTGGATAATTTAGGTTTTTAAGAAATAGGGTGAAAAATGGCATCTTCTATACCATTATTTACAAGAACCCTTTTTCAAGAATTAATTCTAAAATTCTTTTAATAATAGTTATCACTTTTTCTTAATGTAATATAATATGCTTTAAAAATTGAATCACTCTATTTAAAAGCAATATATTTTTCATTTGGAGATTCACAAGCTGTTCCACCACCGGATTGTATTTCAATTATATTTCAGCAATTAGTTTTGTCCAGTTTCAAGCTTACTGATTCTTAAATGTTGGGGTAGTTGTACTCTATGTACTGATGTAAACCAAATTAAAATTAGCATTGAAAATCAGTTTAAATATAGTATATATATTTATTTATTTATGGAATATAAACTTCTATAATGGTACTTATCAAGGAAGTTATAATAGTAACTTACATCTGATGTAAATCAGTTGTGAATAAGCAAACATACAGACATACTAACTTATTTGTACTGTTTGTTCGATGAATAAATTTCAGGGGTTGTAACATAAGAATATTTCGTGATGGTTGTTTCAGAATTCATATTCAGATTCAGCATATAAAATACTATATAGAACACCTACTCCCTTTTCAATTCCATATTTTATATTAACCACTGTTATCAATTTGTATAATTGTATTGTAAGTCTACATTTGTAAGCGTAGTTGGTTGATTAGCAGTAGTTCGTTTTGCTTGCTTCTTTGTACATGTTGGTGTTGGTGAGTTATGAACTATATATGTAAGTATGGGAAGTATAACCCACCGGGTTGGTCTAGTGGGGAACGCGTCTTCCCAAATCAGCTGATTTGGAAGGCGAGAGTTCCAGCGTTCAAGTCCTTGTAAAGCCAGTTATTTTTACACGGATTTGAATACTAGATCGTGGATACCGGTGTTCTTTGGTGGTTGGGTTTTCAATTAACCACACATCTCAGGAATGGTCGAACTGAGAATGTACAAGACTACACTTCATTTACACTCATACATATCATCCTCATTCATCCTCTGAAGTATTATCTAAACGGTAGTTACCGGAGGCTAAACAGAAAAAGAAAGAAGTATTGAGCTGCACCCATATGGGTGTAGCTCCATCTTGTTAAAAAGACTTCATCTCATAAACCTTTTTAATAAAATCTTCAACAATCTGTTTCTCTCAGGAGCATCCTTAACATAATTTTAAGGATACCATAAGCAACCAAGATATTATGAAATTGATTATTTGATTATATTTTTTTTAAAATTATTTTGTGCTTAAATAAGATAGATATATTATTTTTTATATGTCTATTTCAAAAATATCTTTAACATTTCACGTGTCATCTAATCACAAAATTATTAATGTGTATTTGTTATTCTAAAGACTACAATTATTAAAACCTATTTTAAAGTAGTTATAATTAAAAATAATATCAAATAAATAAATATGAAGTTTTTATAAAATCTTTTATAAATCTTATTTTTTTACAAATTTTTAAACTCGTTTGGCTCTATGTTAATGATTTAAATTTGGTTGTTTTGGATAAATCTTTAAAAAAATCAAATTAAATAAGTTAGACTCGCTGCGCCAGCCCGACTGTCTAGCCATGGGGCTCCCCCCCCTGGACCCTCGACGCGTTCGTATCCTCATTTTTGTGAGAGTATTAAGTAGTTTACAGATATTTATTAAAAAAAAAGAGAGATAAATGTTAAAAAAGAAAAACACGTCTGCCAAAAAACTTTACTTAAATTTTTATATAAAAACTTTACTTAAATTTTTATATAAAAACATTTTTAAAATTTTTATATATATAGCCTATGACGCTCCCGGTAGCGCACCCTGTTTTTTCGAAGTTGATGGTGATGATTGTCTATCCTCGGACAAGGTGTACGAATCACCTCACCAGTCTAACCTCACAAGGAGTCCCCCACAGAAAGCCCATTATTATTAAACAAGAATTTTTTAAATTTATTTAATATTATTTACGGTAAATTTAATTGTAATATTATTCATTTAATTGATTCGAATCATTCAGTTCATACCCAGCTAACAATGATAGAGACTCACAGTTCACTGTTCAATAATTTAATTCATTAAAGTTTGGGTTTCAACCGTCAAATTTCCACTTTTACGTATAAATTTATATAACCTATCATACTCCCAGTAATGTAATTTTTCCAACGCGGTATTATATATCTAAATTGGTTTAACTGTTGAGCTGCTACGGTAGAACAAACATACATACACACACCCTAAATACATTACACACCTTTTTGAGCAGTCATGTAAAAATAAATTCATTAATTTTACTTGCCATGGTAACAAAACAAAAATGTGGGCAGATACAACAAAGAAACCAATACCATGCTTTTTTTATAATTGGAGAGATACATTTTAAACACTTTTTATATCATTATTTTAATGATTATGTCCTATACATTTGAAAATTTTATTCCTTTCTGAGATAAATTAGTTTTTTCTTATTTTGTAGATTTTTTTAAGCACAAATTCTTCTATATTATGAGAAAATGTATCATTTAAATAAATTATGATAGATAATTTAGCATTACTTATTAATATTTCAATATGATTATTTCTATTTATAATTTGCTACCCACTTTTTGTAATTAGATCACACTAGAAACAGTATATTAATTACCGGCTAAATGCTCTAAACGTCATTTATCTTATGTATTTGAGCTAAAGTTATTTTAGTTGGTTGAAGTTATGTAAGAAAACTTTAATATTGTTCATATTAATTATCTTTGAGATACATATATCACACCTCTCTTGCTAAGCAACAAATGTAGCGAAATATTGCAAAATTTAAAAAAAATTACAGGATACTTGTTTAAACTTGTACGATCAAATATTTGAAATCACAAATGGATTGTTACTTTTATCATTATTTTTTTTTGGTTAACATAAACAATTATAAACTAACAAAATTTCTATTTAAAGGAAAAAATTAAAATTGTTAATTAGCGTTTATAAAAGTTTATTTTGTTTATATTTATTAATGATGTTTACCGCTATCTGACGGGAAAAGTAGATCTGTGAAATGTATTATTTAGGAAGCATTGTTATTTATCTTGAACGTTTTTGTAAATGTAGGTTATATTTTATGAAAATTAATGTTTCAAAAACTAATTTCATTGAAAAATTCAAATTATAAATTCAATTTCAATTCAATTGAATTGAATTGATTTTGTAAATAGTTTTGTTCCTAACAATGAGACTGATTTAGCATAATATTTTTATTTTGTATAGGGTTAAAAGTTAATTATGAAATAGGAGTTTTTCTGATGGGTTATGAACAAAGTATTTTTTTAATTTTAAAAATAGTTTTTTTTTAATAAATTCGTAGAAAAGTTATAAAAAAATGAAAATTATTTCATGTTTTCTTATAAAATTATAAAAAAAGTGTCTTCTTCCTGTTTAAAGTTTTACAAAAATAAAATTTTCATCAGAGAACTGCAGAAATAACGTTGGGTTATTAAGCTGATTGCCGATAATTTTGTTTTTATTAAATTAAATATTATATAATATTTTATTTATTATTGTAAAGAATTAGTTTAAAATGTAAATACGATTTCTATAGAATTGAATTATAAAGAAAATATATTTCTTGAAAAATAAAATATTTACGACAATATGAACAGATGATCGTATAATATGAACAGTAATATTAAAAAAAAAGAATTGCAACCGACATTGGGTTTGACATTTCTTCTATTCCTTAAATAAATCAATAATTTGGCCTCAATGAAATTATTGATGAGATAATAATAATTTGATGGGATCAAATTATTGTTAAAAGGATAAATGTAATTCAAACTTGGAAACGCAATACAAGAACAAATCAATTATATTTTTTTAATAATATTTTCATAAAAAAAACTAGATATTTCGTTATTAAATTTTTACCCAATATTTTTGTTTTTATTAAAATAAATATTATTAACCAACAATATTTTATTTATTTATTTATTGTGAATAATCAGTTTGAAATATATGTACGATTTCTTTAGAATTGATGTTTTAAGGAAATATTTTACGACAGAAAAATGAACAATAATATTTCAAAAAAAAATTTAAACCGACACTGTGTTTGACATTTCATTCACTTTTAAACAAATCAATGATTTAACATCGTCTGAATAATTATTTAAATCTTTATTAAAAAGAAAAATTGAACTTTTGATTTAATGTGATAAAAGAATAAATTCAAATTATTATATTCTTTTGGGTTTTAATAATATAGCAGTAGATTGAAGTAAAAAATATTTTAATTAAATGTTTAAATAAAATTTTATCAATTTCGTTTTTGTACAATCTATAAAGATTTACTAAGTATAATACAGTAAATATATTTTAGTTAAGACAGTAAACTAATGGATAACATTCAGTGTCCTTACTGCGAACAAGATGTCATTAAACGCAAACTTAAAAAAGGAAAATGTCTGTAATAAATATTAAGTCATAAAACAGGCGTAATGGTCCATGCATTCATTTTGGTAACTTGGCTATCTAAAGAAAGAAAATTATTCTGTTGGCACAATTTAACTACGGTATTTTTCAATGTTTATAGGATAAGTTACTTAATATATATATATATTTTTTTATGTACGTACATCAAAAAAAAAAATTGAAAAATTAATATTAAAGATATTTATTTAGTTCGGATAAATAATTCTATTCAATTATCAGTCACATTTCAATGACTGTTTCATGGTTTATCGAAAGAATATAAAATTTGGGGTAAAAATAAAAATTTATTGTACATTTGCGTTAATATTAAGAAAACATTTTTTCTTATGTTCTTATGAATCATAAAAAAATTTAACATATTTAAAAAATTTCTTAAAATTGTTAGAAATTATACTGTAGTTTTTGAAGAGTAGAATAATGTGATAAACTTATTCCATAATTCGTATTTAAACATGAAGCAATCATTTCTCCCAAACCGACTCAGAATGAGAATTTATACAAAAGGAAATAACTTTGATTTGCTCAAGTTATGACTGGCTGAAAATGTAACTTAAAGATATCTATCTTATTTTTTTGATCATTTATTACTTTACACAAATAGAATCGGCTGACCACAAATACATAAAAAATTGAAAAAAAAGAAAAATTGTTTTACATTTTTTCTTTGCATCTAACAGCTGTTATTGAGAGAATAATTCGCGTTTATTTTTGGTGATTTTTAAAATAAAATTATGTGTTGTTACTTTGTGCGGATTATTGTAAGTAATTCTAGTATTTTGATAAGAAACTAACAGCCATTTCGAAGATATATTTAATTGAGTTTAAGAATTCCAGTTATATTCCGGCTTCGGAATATAACGTCTGCTTTTGGAGATTATTTGGTATCTTCACGAAAGCGTGGTTCATTAACGTTGTCAAATGGGTCAACGAAATCGAGGACCCGAGGATGGTAACTTGCAAAAAATTAAGACTTTCATCCTTGATAACTTTATATTTAAAAACAGTTTTGATTGGATTATGTGCGTTGGTATCTGACCTAATGGTGCTTGTTAAATGTCCATCTGTTATGAAGGATTAGATTCTTTTATTCAAAGCAAAGAACCTGAAACATTGTGGGCCCAGTACGTTATTCACAGGGAAACACTTGGGTCAAAATACCACCTTCAGTGGAGTTGAATGAATTTCAGTTTTAAAGAAAACTTATCACAGCTTATCATTTGATTTGGAAAATATTTTCAAAGTCTAAATAAGACAAATTTATATAGACTCAAGATCCATTTAATATCACTGCTCTATTTGAATCTATTCCTGCAGAAGAAGAGAATCTGATTGAATTGTCTTGTGACAATACGTTGAAAACAAAATTTAGTATCATGGAATTAACTGAATCTTGGATCTCAGTTAAAGATGAATAACCAGTACTAAGTAGTAGAAAATTTTAATTCTATTTTCCACTTCTTATTTCTGCGAAGCTGGATTTTTGGCAACTGCTATGATAAAATTGAAATATTATGCAAAAATAAATGTGGAAATGGAAAAGAGGAAGATTATATTTAATGTAATTAGATGATTTGAGTAAACGTTGAGTGATCCCCATCTTACTACTTATAATAATTTGTTAAATTTCAACAAATATACCTTTTTTTTTATCTAAGCTGTGTTTAATTTATTTTTACGTAGTTCTTACAAAATGATTATTGGCTATTTTCAGAGTGTACCTGTTAGAATTTGATGTAGGATGCCTTACGAAAATCTGGATACAGTAAGGGCACCACGAATCGAAAAAGTGCTGTAACCACTGTAATATAACATTATGTTTCTGGTATAAAGAATTTCTTAAAATTCTTTATTTCTTAACTTTACGTATGAAATATTTTGTATTTTTAAGAAAGAAAGAAAGTTACTTTTATAACTTATGTATTAGGAAAATAATTAATTAAATAAAAATTAATATATATATATATATATATATATATATATATATATATATATATATATATATATATATATCTATATATATATAGATTTTTTCAATTCTTTATAAGTTCTTTAAAAGTTCTATTGTAAAAAATATTCACAAAAAATAAATAAATAGCCGATGTATAAACAGACAATTATTTTTTTATATTGAAATACATTGAAACAAAAAACAATAAAACGTTTTACTTTTGAAAAATACATCATTATTTATATAAAAAAAAAGAAGAAACGCTTTGAAATTTATTTTTGTGTTTTTAAATATATATTATCAGTGAATCCAATATAATTTTTTCTCCAGGAGACGTTTTAATAATTTTAAAAACGAAATCAATTAGGGAACAGAAATATCTTCTTCTTTTTTTTTTGTACTTGCAAACAAAAAAAGTATTTTAAGTAAGAACGCTATGAAAATACGAATGAGCTTTATTGGTACTGATCTTTCTTTAATGAATAAGCCGAATATAAAACGTAAAAAAATAAAAACAACAATTTTTTTATTGCCAATTTTAAATAAAAATTTTAAACCTAATTTTTTAATTTATTCAGTTTCTATCATTCAGTCAACCGATAAAGTTAAATCAAATCTAATATTTCATGAGATTTAATTTTTTATATTTACATAAAAAAAATTAATTAAAGGAAAAGATTGGTTGTATATATATATATATTTTTTTTTTTTTTTTGAAATTATAGTACATAGAATAATCTACTCGAAAATTTATTAAAACAAATAATAATCTATCCGTAATTTCCTTCCAATTCAATCTGAATTCTATAGTAAAATAAACTGAACACGTTTTTTCATGAATTGATCAATTACTTAAATAATGTATAGCATAGTGCGTTCATTCATAACTCTCTCAGTATTGCTAAACTCTTGTACTGATTGACAAACAAAGAAAGAAATTAATACTCATTACTAACCAGATATAACGATATACTGTATTTGTCCGTCACTTTGAATGATCATTTTGGTCTTCTTATAAATCTAATATTTGTAGTTTAAATATATGAAATATTGGACTTGTAAGATTCAATTGCAAAATACAAATAGGTAAAGTTCATATATTAAAAAAATAAAATAAGCACAGTAAACAATTAAGAGTACTCCTCGTTAGTATTACTTCAGGTCGTATCAATAGAAGAATGATGAATAATCTTAAACAGGTAATGTATTACTAAAATATAAAAATGTACATTAATGTTTGTTTAAAAATAGCAACAATACGAGAGTAGAGATTTTATCTTCTTTTCAGGTAGCAGAGGAATTTAATAATTTCTTTTCCAAAATTCCAAACCGCACTAATATTAATCCATTTCAAAGACATTCAGCTTAACGTATCAGTACTTTATCCCCTGTTAACAATTAGGGGAAGTTAAAACCCGTTTAAAATACGAACAGTAAATATTCTGAGGGTTTTATTTATTTTTTTACAAACTTAATCAATTTCATCATCATACGAAAATTGGCAATCTACTAAAGTTTTAAAAAATTTGCTTTGTGGTCAACAGAAATATTATCGTTACCATTAAAGATAATTTTATATTCACAATTTACCTAAGAAAAATGCAATGGTTTTATCTATATTTAAGATTAGATGGTTAAAATCCATTAGTGAATAATATTTTGAGCTCTTATTGTACAATTTTCAATTCTTTTTAAATAACTATTCTCAGATATAAATATAATTGTATCGTCTGCGTAAAGGATTACAATGAATGGCTCAATATTTGAAGCAGATCATTAAAAAAATTCAAGGAACCGAAAGTGCTTTCCTGAGGCCCTCCGCGTTTCTTCATCTTAATAAGGGGAACTAAATTTTACATGTGTTTTCTTATGAAATTTTAATTACTTGTTTACGATTGATAAAGTATAACTAAGCAATTGTAAGGAGCTCCTCTCTGATAACATAGTTACTAAGTTTGTCATAATAAAAGTATGAAATATAATTTTACAGAAATCGCAAAAATTGAAAATGGAATCTTTTTGTTAACTACGGAATTTAGACAATTTTCCAAAAATTGGTATATGGCTGTCAGCACACAATTTTTTACCTAAAATACATGCTGAAAGTTAGTTTTGTATGCTTTTGGGAAGCATACAGTAAGTATTCTTTTCAAAAAAAAGTTAAAAATTGATTTTTCTTATTTTTTCAAAATAATTTTATTTTGAATTTTATTTTATAATTTTATTTAATATAATAATATTATTTTTAATATTATTATTATTATTATTATTATTATTATTATTATTATTATTATTATTATTATTATTATTATTATTATTATTATTATTATTATTATTATTATTATTATTATTATTATTATTATTATTATTATTATTATTATTATTATTATTATTATTATTATTATTATTATTATTATTATTATTATTATTATTATTATTATTATTATTATTATTATTATTATTATTATTATTATTATTATTATTATTATTATTATTATTATTATTATTATTATTATTATTATTATTATTATTATTATTATTATTATTATTATTATTATTATTATTATTATTATTATTATTATTATTATTATTATTATTATTATTATTATTATTATTATTATTATTATTATTATTATTATTATTATTATTATTATTATTATTATTATTATTATTATTATTATTATTATTATTATTATTATTATTATTATTATTATTATTATTATTATTATTATTATTATTATTATTATTATTATTATTATTATTATTATTATTATTATTATTATTATTATTATTATTATTATTATTATTATTATTATTATTATTATTATTATTATTATTATTATTATTATTATTATTATTATTATTATTATTATTATTATTATTATTATTATTATTATTATTATTATTATTATTATTATTATTATTATTATTATTATTATTATTATTATTATTATTATTATTATTATTATTATTATTATTATTATTATTATTATTATTATTATTATTATTATTATTATTATTATTATTATTATTATTATTATTTTTTTTTTTTTTTTTTTAACTGAATTTTTATGGGCATCGACTGCTAAGGTCATTAGCCCTCGTCACATTCTTTAAAAGAAATTTTTATCTCCATCAGGATCGTCATATGTAAGGGTGTAAAGGGCCCTTACATTTTATTTAAAAAAAAAACACAAACTTCACAGTAAACATTAAAACATGAAAGACAAGGACAATTACAAACACTTACGGGGTGTAAAGGGCCCCAATATTAAAATTTGAGATAGGTTCTCAAAAGACCATGAACTTAAAATTATAATTAATCTTCTCAATACCATACATTTCCTCTTTCTTCTATATGTATATATATATATATAACTACCACTTAGAGTATCTTTTCCACAGCTTTAAACTTCCATTTTACAGACTTTTAAGAAGTCCACTGGCGTGTAAAAATGCAACTATATTTTCTTCATTTCCATTATCCAGATCAGCACTAATATTATTTGTAAAACAGAACCTCTTTCTGAGGTCCTCATATATGGTACACTCTTCTATTAGATGCTTGGTTGTCAGTGTTTTATTGCAAACACCGCACATTGGTCTCACTTCGCCGGTTAACAAATATAAATTTGTTAATTGCGTGTGACCGATTCTAAGTCTGGTCACCGCTACTTGTTCACGGCGAGTCAATTTAAAGTCGCTTTTCCATTTATAAGGAGAAGTTTTAACTGAGTTTAATTTTGTATTTAAACTCCTCCATTCAGCGTTCCACTTGTTTCTTACTATATTTGTTAGACGGTTTTTAATATCTGCCACTCTTACAGGAAATGCATCCAAATCATCGCAGACTGTTGCCTTTCTGGCAGCTTCGTCTGCGATTTCATTACCTGTAATACCAGCATGCCCCGGAGTCCATACAAATACGCATCGCTGTCCTCGTTGTTTTAGAACGTATAAAATGGACAGGATGTTTGCAATTAGGACATCCTTAATGTTCTTGTTCCAAATTGCGACAAGTGCACTTAATGAGTCGGAACATATTAGCACTCTCTCTTCGCAATAGTGTTCAGTGTAGCGAAGAGCTTGCTGAATTGCAGTGAGTTCTGCCGTGTAGACACTGGCCACATCTGGCAGTCTCCAAGAGTGGGCTTCTTCATTTACATATATCGAGCATCCAACACCATGTTCGGTTTTAGAACCGTCAGTATAAATTCTAATATGTTCTTCGTAACTACTGACGGTTGCTAAAAATTCCTGCTGGATGATCACTGCTGGTTTCTTTTTTATTTCTCCTTGAGAGAGATCCAAACTTGTATTTACCGCTGGCAAGAGCCATGGCGGTATTTCTCTAGTAGAAATTGCTAGTGTCTCTGGTATAGCAATTTCATATTTCCTTCTTAATTCGTGGTACCTAATTCCGGCTGGTCTGGAATAGGTAGCACGACGTTCGTATAATGCAGCCATGGGATGATTCATAAACAATTTATTATTTATATGGGCAGGGAAAGCCCATATATTTGCTGCATATCTTAACAAGAGGATCTCTCTTCTATAATGTAGTGGCATTATTCCGGCTTCAGACATCAGACTAGCCGCCGGACTCGTGCGGAAAGCACCTGTTGCGTATCTTATTCCGCTATTATGAACTACGTCTAACTTTCTTAAGTGCGACTTTCTAGCGGATGAATATACGATACATCCGTAGTCTAGTTTAGATTGAACCAATGCTTTATACAGTCTCAATAATGTCTCTTTTCCTGAGCCCCAATTTAGGTTCGATAAACATTTTATAATGTTTAGGGCTCTTTTGCATCTATCACTCAAGTCCTGTATATGTAATCCCCATGTGAGGGATTTATCCAATACTAGTCCTAAATACCTTACGCTGTCTTTATATTGTATTGGATTATCATCAATTGTCAGAGCAGGACTTTGATGAGGAATTCTCTTCCTACAAAAGTGTACACAGCACGTTTTTTCTGGTGAGAATTGGAATCCTGTATTCCTTGCAACTTCATTTAGAGCATTGATCGCTCGTTGCAATTTGTACCTCACTATAGCAGTCTTGTTGCTGGCATATACGATTGCCAGATCATCAACATAGACGCTTTTGCTGATTTCTACTGGAATGGCTAATATCAATTTATTAATGGCAATGGTAAACAAGGTACCGCTCAACGGCGAACCTTGCGGTATGCCATTTTCCAATATTCTTTCACATGAATATTCGTTGTTGACGCGTACTTGGAAGGTACGGTCATTCATGTAGTTGCTGAGCAGTATAGGCAAATTGCCACGAATGCCCCATTCATGTAACTGGAGCATTATACCATGACGCCAGGTCATATCGAAAGCCTTCTGAAGATCAAAGAAGACTCCGACACAATGTTTCCTTGTAATAAAGCTGTTATATATAATGTCCTCTAAGCTGATCATTTGATCAGTGGTAGAATGGTATTGTCGAAAACCTGCTTGATACGGTGATATCAGGTTTTCTTTTTCCAAAACCCAGACGAGTCGATTATTAATCATTTTTTCCAATATTTTCCCCATAGCACACGTCAAAGAAATAGGACGGTAGCTATTGGGGTCTGTTAAATTTTTATTTTTCTTTGGTACTGGAACAACATGAGCTTTTTTCCACTGCTGCGGGTACGTTCCATCCCGCCATATTTTATTATAAAGTTCTAATAATCTACACTTTGCAGTGGTATTCAGCTGCCTGATCATATTATAGTGGATTTCATCCGGACCAGCAGCTGTGTTACCTGATTTTTCCAACGCCTTCGCGAACTCTTCCATTTTAAATGGTACATTATATGAGTAATTATATTCAGTTCCAAAATTTAGTAGACCTTCGTGTTCTTCTTTTTTGGTTCGAAAACCTTCCTCGTAGTTGGCCGTTTTGCTGGCCTTTTCGAAATGATTGGATAACAGCTCTGCAATTTCATATGGAGTATCTTTTATTTCATCTTCATCTTGAAGGCTAGTTATGGGAGTAAAATCATTACGCCCACAAATCGCCTTCACTTTCCTCCAAACATCTGATGCAGTAGTAGTTTTGTCAATGGATGACACGTATTGCTGCCAGGATCGTTTTTTCGAATCTATCATAACACGTTTTGCATACGCCCTGTATTTCTTAAAGGCAACAAGATTTTCTATACTAGGACGCTTCTTAAAGGCATTATACGCCCTTTTCTTTCTTTTTATAGCTTCACTTATTTCATCGTTCCACCATGGAACGGGTTTCTTTGTAAGTTTCCCAGATGTTTTGGGAATATATCTCGATGCCGACTCGATTATTGCATTTGTTATGGCGTCGACATCGTCTCCGATAACTCCGGTTGTTTCTGGGAGCATCGTTCTAGCTGTGAAGCTCGTCCAGTCTGCCTTTTCAAATAACCATCTTTTAGGGATGGGATATATTGTTCTAGTAACATCAGTTACAATTTGCACCGGGAAATGATCGCTTCCATGCAGATCGTCTATAACATGGAAGCTGTACCTCGGTGCTATCGATCCGCTTATGAGTGCAAGATCTATACAGGACGTCGATCCATCTCTGGCATTGAAAAAGGTTCCTGATCCGTCATTTAAAATAATAAGTTCAGAATTCATCAGGAACCCTTCCAGTTCTCTTCCACGGGGATCTACTCGATCCGATCCCCAGAGAGAATTATGAGCGTTAAAATCACCCACCAGTAAAACAGGTGGGGGAAGCTCGGAAATTAATCTTTCTATGTCATCCTTATTCCAATCGTAATTCGGTAAGTATATGCTGCACACAGTGATCTTAAGCGGTCGCTTCATTCTAACGGCGACCGCTTGTAGTTTGGTGTTTAGAACAACCGCTTCGGTGGTAGCTCTAGTCGATGTTAATATAGCTACTCCACCTCTAACTCTTACATTTGGCGGTTGATCTCGCCGAAATATATGGAATCCTTTTAATTTAAAATTTTCATTTCGGCGGAAATGCGTTTCTTGCAGACATATACAAATCGGGTCTACGTCATGTACCAAGCGTTGGAGCTCATGGATGTTTGAAAAACATCCATTGATGTTCCATTGTACAATCGACTCGCTAATTTTTAATTTTTAATTAAATTATTGCCTGGGTTTTCCTTTCGGCCATCCCTTTTTCCTTTTCTTCTCCATCCTGCGAACAGCATCGTGTTCGCGGAGAAGGTCGTCGCCTGTAAGGCTTCCGGTCTCCGTATCGGAGACCACCGAAGCCGCCGACGACGACGGGCATGGATCGGCGCCGGTTTCAGGCGCCGATTGAGAGGCGACAACCTGCCCGCTCCCCAACACGGGGGTCGCACCGGTCACCGCCTGTGGGAGGGGGGACACTCGCCCCCCCTGTGTGATTTTTTGTGGCCTCTGAGGCTTAGAGGCCACTTCAGTTACAGGAGGCTTGGGAGCCTCCATAACAGACTCTGTAGGTATCGCCTTTTTCTTTTCATCGAGGATCTCGCTGAGACGGACTTGACATTCAGGTTTGTTGTCCGTTTTCTTTTCTGGAGGAGCAACTTTCACTTTTATCGACTTATCTTCAGCAGGCTGTATCACTATCTTTGGCTTAACAAGTTCTTTATTGCCAAGAGGTTTCATCTTGTTTTCGATGATCCTCTCAATCATGTTAGCCAAAGTGGGAGCAAGTTTATTTATAATTTGTACCTCATCGACAGCAATCGGAGCAGGAGCAGGAACAGTAGCCGCAGCCTGAGCATAAGATGTTGCTGCTCTAGGCTTACGGGCGTTAACTATTTTTTTGCATCGAAGTAGCTGACTTTTTGCAGGGTTTTTACTTCCTGCACAGCTACCTCATCTTTGTAGACAGGACAATTCCTTGATCTACAAGAATGCGCTCCTTTGCAGTTTATACATGTAGGAGGCTCTTTACATGGCTCTCCCTCATGCACCTCTTCACCGCACACGCATATTTGCGGTCTTTCGCATCTAAGAGCGGTGTGGCCAAAGCGTTGGCACTTGAAGCACCTCATCGGCTGTGGGACAAATGCCCGCACATCCAAACGGTGAATCCCCGCTCTTATCTTTTCTGGCAAAGTAGGCCGGTTGAAAGTAAGGACATGAGAAGCCGAGGGTAAGACCTCACCGTTCCTTCTCATGTTTAACCGACGGCACTCTATTACTCCTTGTGCTGCCAGCTCCTCTACAATCTCTTGCTCCGAACAGTTTAAAAGATCCCGACAGACCACAACACCCCTTGAGGTGTTGAGCGAGCCGTGGGGATCAACGCGTACCGCTAGCTCTCCAATTTTCTTCAGCCCTAAAATCTTCTGAGACTGTATATCATTAACAGTCTCTACATGAAGTCCCGTAAAAGTTTTCCGTATTTCCTTTACAGGGCCTCCAGCACATTTGTTTATTTCTCGAGCGATGAGAAAAGGACTCACCCTCGAGAAATTTCCATCCTCCTTTGTAATGACCAAATATTTAGGTTTCGGTACATTACTACTTTTAAAAAAAGCCTTCTGTAAGCTTTTTCTAGCCTCAATCTCTATCTTCTTACTCTCCGTACTCTTCCTCCGTTTTGCCTCAGGCGAAACGGCTGGTTCTAAACGAGGGTGTTTACGTGCACCCTCTGCCACGTTGGTTTGTTCAGGAAAATTCATGAACAAATAATCCCTTCTGTAGTAAGGCTAGCCGCCGGGGTACACCCCCACTCCAGGGCTACCAACCCTGGAGGTCCGTTCCGGTACTCCGGTGGAACCGGCATATGTCCTGGCAGAGAGCGGATGCGCAGTCTCTGCACTGACTCCAGGCCCCTACACACCGAAGCTTTCAGGGCTCCCATGCTCCGAACATGGGCACCTTAACTACATGCTTGCCATCGCAGGGGGCATGTGGACGACGAAAGGTCTCCGTTACACCTGCAAATAACTTTGACCGTGGCCGCCACATCGCCAGCTCTAAAGGCGGTATAAATCCATTTCCGTAATCGTTAAAAATGTCATATCTGCAGGTGGCCGTAAAGTCCAGTCCTGTAATTCGGCCTATGGATGTAAATCGACCGAAGAAAGTATATCCGAGAAACAACACTCGGAACCCCGTTAGCCAGCTATATGTAATGTACTTGAGTACAGCTGTTACCGCCCTGGACGTGGAACGTAGATGTTGTGTTCCGGACGTGGGGAATATCTACCTCAGGGCATTATTATTATTATTATTATTATTATTATTATTATTATTATTATTATTATTATTATTTATTATTATTATTATTATTATTATTATTATTATTATTATTATTATTATTATTATTATTATTATTATTATTATTATTATTATTATTATTATTATTATTATTTTTTTTTTTTTTTTTTTTTTTTTTTTTTTTTTTTTTTTTTTTTTTTTGAGGTTTTTAGGGGCATCGACTACTTTGGTCATTAGCCCCATCCCACTTCAAAAAAAAATAAAAAAAAAGGTTCAATTATTCACATTTCTTTGAATCAAAAATGTTCAAAAATTTATGTTCTCCTAACTTCGAATCCACAAATTACCGCCTAGGCTTTCCTTTCGGCCAACCTTTTTTACACCGCTTTTCCATCCTGCGAACGGCCTCAACTTCCGACGACAGAGTGTCTGAGGCTTCGGACATGGCTTCGTCTTCTCTTTCTGACGCCAGTGACGTTCGCCGGCTTACATCAGGCGATGAAAGCTTCAATGGTGCTGTGAGCATCGTTGCAATTGAGTCTAAACTTGCAACCGATGCACTTTCGGCGGCTGATGAACTCGATTCGATATCTAAGGCTGTGCTTGGGCCGGCTGATACAGATGCTCTCGCCACAGTTGTTCTCTGAGCTTTTGGGGCCTCTGTTGGTACGGTTTTAATATCGTCTGTGTCTGGTGCTTTCTCGATAGTTACTTGCACCTCCATTTTGGTTGACGCAGATTTTTCCTGTACTCTTGTCACAGTATCCTTAGCTATATGACTCGTCGTCGGGGTGATCTTTAGATCTTTCTCGGATAAATCAAGATTTTTCTTCATTACGTCTATTGCTGGAGTTATAGTCGAGGATTTTGCCGGTTTTTTAAACTGCGCTGATACGGGTCTTCTGTCGGCGACGTCAGTCCGGGATTGAGCCTTCTCATGTTTACTTTGTTGTATCTGATGAGTCGACTCGATCTTGGAATCAATGATTCTTTCTATTATTGTCGCGAGACTTGGCGCCATCGTATTAAGCAACTGCTCCACGTTGATTTTAGGTGTGGGGGGAGCAGCAGCTGCTTCTGCGTATGAAGTCGATGGTCTAGGTGTACGTAGGTTTACAATCTTCTTCGCTTCAGGGTAGCTGACTTTTTGAAGCGTTTTAACCTCCTGAATGGCTGTTTCTGATTTGTATACTGGGCAGTTCCTGGATCGACAGTTATGGTGCCCTTTACAATTAATGCAGACTGGAGGGTCTTTACATGGATCACCCTCATGTATCTTCGATCCGCATATACAAATTTCCTGCGCTTCACATCTAGCGGCAGTGTGTCCGAAACGTTGACATCTAAAACATCTCATCGGCTGCGGAATAAATGCCCGTACATCAAGCCGATGGATGCCAGCTCGTACCTTTTCAGGAAGACTTGGCCTATTGAATGTCAATACATGAGAGGCCGAAGGAAGAATCTCACCGTTTCGTCTCATAGAAAGTCTGCGACAATGTGTCACTCCCTGGCTAGACATTTCCTGCACTATTTCTTCTTCAGTACAGTTAAGAAGATCACGGCAAACAACAACTCCTCTAGATGAATTAAGTGTACTATGCGGTTGAACAGTAACCGCAAATTCACCGATCTTCTTCAACGCCTGGACTTTCTGACTTTGCATGTCGTTTATAGTTTCGACATGTAATCCGTTAAACGTCTTACGGATATCCTTGACAGGACCACCAGCACAATTTGTAATCTCTCTAGCAATTAAGAATGGACTTACCTTTTGGAAGTTACCATTCTCTTTTGTAATGACCAAAAATCTTGGTTTGGGAACATTATTACCAAACAAAGCTTTTCTCAAATCTTTACTGATTTTATCAGCATCTTTTCTAATTCTATCACTCTCCTTACTTTTTTTCCGCTTCGCTTGTGGCGAATCGGCGGTTTCTAAACGAGGGTGTTTACGTGCACCCTCTGCCACGTGAGTTTGTTCAGGAAAATTCATGAACATTGATCCCTTCTGTAGCAAGGCTAGCCGCCGGGGTACACCCCCACTCCAGGGCTACTAACCTTGGAGGTCCTATCCGGTACTCCGGTGGAACCGGCATATGTCCTGGCAGAGAGCGGATGCGCAGTCTCTGCACTGACTCCAGGCTCCTACTCACCGAAGCTTTCAGAGCTCCCATGCACCGACATACATGGGCACCATTGCTACATGCTTGCCATCGCAGGGGGCATGTGGACAACGGAAGGGTCTCCGTTACACCTGCAATAACATTGACCCTGGCCGCCACATCGCCAGCTCTAAGAATGGTATGAATCCATATCCAAAATCATAAGTTACTCCATTTCCTGCAGGTAGCCAAAAATCCAGTCCATTTAGTGACCTGAAGTTGGAACCAGGTCAAACTTAACAATGCATAACCGAGGAATTTACTCGGAACCCCGTTAGCCAGCTATATGTGATGTACAAAGGTACAGCTGTTGCCGCCCTGGACGTGGAACATAGATGTTGTGTTCCGGACGTGGGGATTATCTACCTCAGGGCATTATTATTATTATTATTATTATTATTATTATTATTATTATTATTATTATTATTATTATTATTATTATTATTATTATTATTATTATTATTATTATTATTATTATTATTATTATTATTATTATTATTATTATTATTATTATTATTATTATTATTATTATTATTATTATTATTATTATTATTATTATTATTATTATTATTATTATTATTATTATTATTATTATTATTATTATTATTATTATTATTATTATTATTATTATTATTATTATTATTATTATTATTATTATTATTATTATTATTATTATTATTATTATTATTATTATTATTATTATTATTATTATTATTATTATTATTATTATTATTATTATTATTATTATTATTATTATTATTATTATTATTATTATTATTATTATTATTATTATTATTATTATTATTATTATTATTATTATTATTATTATTATTATTATTATTATTATTATTATTATTATTATTATTATTATTATTATTATTATTATTATTATTATTATTATTATTATTATTATTATTATTATTATTATTATTATTATTATTATTATTATTATTATTATTATTATTATTATTATTATTATTATTATTATTATTATTATTTTTTTTTTTTTTTTTTTTTTTTTTTGTTTGAGGTTTTTAGGGGCATCGACTACTTTGGTCATTAGCCCCATCCCACTTCAAAAAAAAAAAAAAAAAAAAAAAAAAAAAAAAAAAAAAAAAAAAAAAAAAAAAAAAAAAAAAAGGTTCAAAATTTCACAAAATGATCAAAATTTTGCTTTTCCTCATAATTTCTGATCCAGTTATACTACTTCCTAGGCTTTCCTTTCGGCCAACCTTTTTTACACCGCTTTTCCATTCTGCGAACGGCCTCAACTTCCGACGACAGCGTGTCTGAGGCTTCGGACATGGCATCGTCTTCTCTTTCTGACGCCAATGACGTTCGCCGGCTTACATCTGGTGATGAAAGCTTCAATGGTGCTGTGAGCATCGTTGCAATTGAGTCTAAACTTGCAACCGATGCACTTTCGGCGGCTGATGAACTCGATTCGATATCTAAGGCTGTGCTTGGGCCGGCTGATACAGATGCTCTCGCCACAGTTGTTCTCTGAGCTTTTGGGGCCTCTGTAGGTACGGTTTTAAGATCGTCTGTGTCTGGTGCTTTTTCGATAGTTACTTGCACCTCCATTTTGGTTGACGCAGATTTTTCCTGTACTCTTGTCACAGTATCCTTAGCTATATGACTCGTCATCGGGGTGATCTTTAGATCTTTGTTGGATAAATCAAGATTTTTCTTCATTATGTCTATTGCTGGAGTTATAATTGATGATTTTGCCGGTTTTTTAAACTGCGCTGGTACGGGTCTTCTGTCGGCGACGTCCGTCCGGGATTGAGCCTTCTCATGTTTACTTTGTTGTATCTGATGAGTCGACTCGATCTTGGAATCAATGATTCTTTCTATTATTGTCGCGAGACTTGGCGCCATCGTATTAAGCAACTGCTCCACGTTGATTTTAGGTGTGGGGGGAGCAGCAGCTGCTTCTGCGTATGAAGTCGATGGTCTAGGTGTACGTAGGTTTACAATCTTCTTCGCTTCAGGGTAGCTGACTTTTTGAAGCGTTTTAACCTCCTGAATGGCTGTTTCTGATTTGTATACTGGGCAGTTCCTGGATCGACAGTTATGGTGCCCTTTACAATTAATGCAGACTGGAGGGTCTTTACATGGATCACCCTCATGTATCTTCATTCCGCATATACAAATTTCCTGCGCTTCACACCTAGCGGCAGTGTGTCCGAAACGTTGACATCTAAAACATCTCATCGGCTGCGGAATAAATGCCCGTACATCAAGCCGATGGATGCCAGCTCGTACCTTTTCAGGAAGACTTGGCCTATTGAATGTCAAGACATGAGAGGCCGAAGGAAGAATCTCACCATTTCGTCTCATAGAAAGTCTACGACAATGTGTCACTCCCTGACTAGACATTTCCTGCACTATTTCTTCTTCAGTACAGTTAAGAAGATCACGGCAAACAACAACTCCTCTAGATGAATTAAGTGTGCTATGCGGTTGGACCGAAACCGCATATTCACCGATCTTCTTCAACGCCAAAACTTTCTGGCTTTGCATGTCGTTGATGGTTTCGACATGCAATCCATTAAAAGTTTTACGAATATCCTTGACGGGACCACCAGCACAATTTGTAATCTCTCTAGCAATTAAGAATGGACTTACCTTTTGGAAGTTACCATTCTCTTTTGTAATGATCAAAAATCTTGGTTTGGGAAAATTATTTCCAAACAAAGCTTTTCTTAAATCTTTACTGATATTATCAGCATCTTTTCTTAACTTATCACTCTCCTTGCTTTTTTTCCTCTTCGCTTGTGGCGAATCGGCGGTTTCTAAACGAGGGTGTTTACGTGCACCCTCTGCCACGTTAGTTTGTTCAGAAAAATTCATGAACAGTGGATCCCTTCTGTAGCAAGGCTAGCCGCCGGGGTACACCCCCACTCCAGGGCTACTAACCTTGGAGGTCCTATCCGGTACTCCGGTGGAACCGGCATATGTCCTGGCAGAGAGCGGATGCGCAGTCTCTGCACTGACTCCAGGCCCCTACACACCGAAGCTTTCAGGGCTCCCATGCTCCGAACATGGGCACCTTAACTACATGCTTGCCATCGCAGGGGGCATGTGGACAACGGAAGGGTCTCCGTTACACCTGCAATAACATTGACCCTGGCCGCCACATCGCCAGCTCTAAGAATGGTATGAATCCATTTCCAAAATCATATGTTACTCCATTTCCTGCAGGTAGCCAAAAATCCAGTCCGTTTAGTGACCCGAAGTTGGAACCAGGTCAAACTTAACAATGCATAACCGAGGAATTTACTCGGAACCCCGTTAGCCAGCTATATGTGATGTACAAAGGTACAGCTGTTGCCGCCCTGGACGTGGAACATAGATGTTGTGTTCCGGACGTGGGGATTATCTACCTCAGGGCTTATTATTATTATTATTATTATTATTATTATTATTATTATTATTATTATTATTATTATTATTATTATTATTATTATTATTATTATTATTATTATTATTATTATTATTATTATTATTATTATTATTATTATTATTATTATTATTATTATTATTATTATTTTTTTTTTTTTTTTTTTTTTTTTTTTTTTTTTTTTTTTTTTTTTTTTTATTTTTACGGGCATCGACTGCTAAGGTCATTAGCCCTCGTCACATTCTTTAAAAGAAATTATTATCTCCATCAGGATCGTCATATGTAAGGGTGTAAAGGGCCCTTACATTTTATTTAAAAACACAAACTTCACAATAAACATTAAAACATGAATGACAAGGACAATCACAAACACTTACGGGGTGTAAAGGGCCCCAATATTAAAATTTGAGATAGGTTCTCAAAAGACCATGAACTTAAAATTATAATTAATCTTCTCAATACCATATCTTTCCTCTTTCTTCTATATGTATATATATATAACTACCGCTTAGAGTATCTTTTACCACAGCTTTAAACTTCCATTTTACAGACTTTTAAGAAGTCCACTGGCGTGTAAAAATGCAACTATATTTTCTTCATTTCCATTATCCAGATCAGCACTAATATTATTTGTAAAACAGAACCTCTTTCTGAGGTCCTCATATATGGTACACTCTTCTATTAGATGCTTGATTGTCAGTGTTTTATTGCAAACACCGCACATTGGTCTCACTTCGCCGGTTAACAAATATAAATTTGTTAATCGCGTGTGACCGATTCTAAGTCTGGTCACCGCTACTTGTTCACGGCGAGTCAATTTAAAGTCGCTTTTCCATTTATAAGGAGAAGTTTTAACTGAGTTTAATTTTGTATTTAAACTCCTCCATTCAGCGTTCCACTTGTTTCTTACTATATTTGTTAGACGGTTTTTAATATCTGCCACTCTTACAGGAAATGCATCCAAATCATCGCAGACTGTTGCCTTTCTGGCAGCTTCGTCTGCGATTTCATTACCTGTAATACCAGCATGCCCCGGAGTCCATACAAATACGCATCGCTGTCCTCGTTGTTTTAGAACGTATAAAATGGACAGGATGTTTGCAATTAGGACATCCTTAATGTTCTTGTTCCGAATTGCGACAAGTGCACTTAATGAGTCGGAACATATTAGCACTCTCTCTTCGCAATAGTGTTCAGTGTAGCGAAGAGCTTGCTGAATTGCAGTGAGCTCTGCCGTGTAGACACTGGCCACATCTGGCAGTCTCCAAGAGTGGGCTTCTTCATTTACATATATCGAGCATCCAACACCATGTTCAGTTTTAGAACCGTCAGTATAAATTCTAATATGTTCTTCGTAACTACTGACGGTTGCTAAAAAATCTTGCTGGATGATCACTGCTGGTTTCTTTTTTATTTCTCCTTGAGAGAGATCCAAACTTGTATTTACCGCTGGCAAGAGCCATGGCGGTATTTCTCTAGTAGAAATTGCTAGTGTCTCTGGTATAGCAATTTCATATTTCCTTCTTAATTCGTGGTACCTAATTCCGGCTGGTCTGGAATAGGTAGCACGACGTTCGTATAATGCAGCCATGGGATGATTCATAAACAATTTATTATTTATATGGGCAGGGAAAGCCCATATATTTGCTGCATATCTTAACAAGAGGATCTCTCTTCTATAATGTAGTGGCATTATTCCGGCTTCAGACATCAGACTAGCCGCCGGACTCGTGCGGAAAGCACCTGTTGCGTATCTTATTCCGCTATTATGAACTACGTCTAACTTTCTTAAGTGCGACTTTCTAGCGGATGAATATACGATACATCCGTAGTCTAGTTTAGATTGAACCAATGCTTTATACAGTCTCAATAATGTCTCTTTTCCTGAGCCCCAATTTAGGTTCGATAAACATTTTATAATGTTTAGGGCTCTTTTGCATCTATCACTCAAGTCCTGTATATGTAATCCCCATGTGAGGGATTTATCCAATACTAGTCCTAAATACCTTACGCTGTCTTTATATTGTATTGGATTATCATCAATTGTCAGAGCAGGACTTTGATGAGGAATTCTCTTCCTACAAAAGTGTACACAGCACGTTTTTTCTGGTGAGAATTGGAATCCTGTATTCCTTGCAACTTCATTTAGAGCATTGATCGCTCGTTGCAATTTGTACCTCACTATAGCAGTCTTGTTGCTGGCATATACGATTGCCAGATCATCAACATAGACGCTTTTGCTGATTTCTACTGGAATGGCTAATATCAATTTATTAATGGCAATGGTAAACAAGGTACCGCTCAACGGCGAACCTTGCGGTATGCCATTTTCCAAGATTCTTTCACATGAATATACGTTGTTGACGCGTACTTGGAAGGTACGGTCATTCATGTAGTTGCTGAGCAGTGTAGGCAAATTGCCACGAATGCCCCATTCATGTAACTGGAGCATTATACCATGACGCCAGGTCATATCGAAAGCCTTCTGAAGATCAAAGAAGACTCCGACACAATGTTTCCTTGTAATAAAGCTGTTATATATAATGTCCTCTAAGCTGATCATTTGATCAGTGGTAGAATGGTATTGTCGAAAACCTGCTTGATACGATGATATCAGGTTTTCTTTTTCCAAAACCCAGACGAGTCGATTATTAATCATTTTTTCCAATATTTTCCCCATAGCACACGTCAAAGAAATAGGACGGTAGCTATTGGGGTCTGTTAAATTTTTATTTTTCTTTGGTACTGGAACAACATGAGCTTTTTTCCACTGCTGCGGGTACGTTCCATCCCGCCATATTTTATTATAAAGTTCTAATAGTCTACACTTTGCAGTGGTATTCAGCTGCCTGATCATATTATAGTGGATTTCATCCGGACCAGCAGCTGTGTTACCTGATTTTTCCAACGCCTTCGCGAATTCTTCCATTTTAAATGGTACATTATATGAGTAATTATACTCAGTTCCAAAATTTAGTAGACCTTCGTGTTCTTCTTTTTTGGTTCGAAAACCTTCCTCGTAGTTGGCCGTTTTGCTGGCCTTTTCGAAATGATTGGATAACAGCTCTGCAATTTCATATGGAGTATCTTTTATTTCATCTTCATCTTGAAGGCTAGTTATGGGAGTAAAATCATTACGCCCACAAATCGCCTTCACTTTCCTCCAAACATCTGATGCAGTAGTAGTTTTGTCAATGGATGACACGTATTGCTGCCAGGATCGTTTTTTCGAATCTATCATAACACGTTTTGCATACGCCCTGTATTTCTTAAAGGCAACAAGATTTTCTATACTAGGACGCTTCTTAAAGGCATTATACGCCCTTTTCTTTCTTTTTATAGCTTCACTTATTTCATCGTTCCACCATGGAACGGGTTTCTTTGTAAGTTTCCCAGATGTTTTGGGAATATATCTCGATGCCGACTCGATTATTGCATTTGTTATGGCGTCGACATCGTCTCCGATAACTCCGGTTGTTTCTGGGAGCATCGTTCTAGCTGTGAAGCTCGTCCAGTCTGCCTTTTCAAATAACCATCTTTTAGGGATGGGATATATTGTTCTAGTAACATCAGTTACAATTTGCACCGGGAAATGATCGCTTCCATGCAGATCGTCTATAACATGGAAGCTGTACCTCGGTGCTATCGATCCGCTTATGAGTGCAAGATCTATACAGGACGTCGATCCATCTCTGGCATTGAAAAAGGTTCCTGATCCGTCATTTAAAATAATAAGATCAGAATTCATCAGGAACCCTTCCAGTTCTCTTCCACGGGGATCTACTCGATCCGATCCCCAGAGAGAATTATGAGCGTTAAAATCACCCACCAGTAAAACAGGTGGGGGAAGCTCGGAAATTAATCTTTCTATGTCATCCTTATTCCAATCGTAATTCGGTAAGTATATGCTGCACACAGTGATCTTAAGCGGTCGCTTCATTCTAACGGCGACCGCTTGTAGGTTGGTGTTTAGAACAACCGCTTCGGTGGTAGCTCTAGTCGATGTTAATATAGCTACTCCACCTCTAACTCTTACATTTGGCGGTTGATCTCGCCGAAATATATGGAATCCTTTTAATTTAAAATTTTCATTTCGGCGGAAATGCGTTTCTTGCAGACATATACAAATCGGGTCTACGTCATGTACCAAGCGTTGGAGCTCATGGATGTTTGAAAAACATCCATTGATGTTCCATTGTACAATCGACTCGCTAATTTTTAATTTTTAATTAAATTATTGCCTGGGTTTTCCTTTCGGCCATCCCTTTTTCCTTTTCTTCTCCATCCTGCGAACAGCATCGTGTTCGCGGAGAAGGTCGTCGCCTGTAAGGCTTCCGGTCTCCGTATCGGAGACCACCGAAGCCGCCGACGACGACGGGCATGGATCGGCGCCGGTTTCAGGCGCCGATTGAGAGGCGACAACCTGCCCGCTCCCCAACACGGGGGTCGCACCGGTCACCGCCTGTGGGAGGGGGGACACTCGCCCCCCCTGTGTGATTTTTTGTGGCCTCTGAGGCTTAGAGGCCACTTCAGTTACAGGAGGCTTGGGAGCCTCCATAACAGACTCTGTAGGTATCGCCTTTTTCTTTTCATCGAGGATCTCGCTGAGACGGACTTGACATTCAGGTTTATTGTCCGTTTTCTTTTCTGGAGGAGCAACTTTCACTTTTATCGACTTATCTTCAGCAGGCTGTATCACTATCTTTGGCTTAACAAGTTCTTTATTGCCAAGAGGTTTCATCTTGTTTTCGATGATCCTCTCAATCATGTTAGCCAAAGTGGGAGCAAGTTTATTTATAATTTGTACCTCATCTACAGCAATCGGAGCAGGAGCAGGAACAGTAGCCGCAGCCTGAGCATAAGATGTTGCTGCTCTAGGCTTACGGGCGTTAACTATTTTTTTTGCATCGAAGTAGCTGACTTTTTGCAGGGTTTTTACTTCCTGCACAGCTACCTCATCTTTGTAGACAGGACAATTCCTTGATCTACAAGAATGCGCTCCTTTGCAGTTTATACATGTAGGAGGCTCTTTACATGGCTCTCCCTCATGCACCTCTTCACCGCACACGCATATTTGCGGTCTTTCGCATCTAAGAGCGGTGTGGCCAAAGCGTTGGCACTTGAAGCACCTCATCGGCTGTGGGACAAATGCCCGCACATCCAAACGGTGAATCCCCGCTCTTATCTTTTCTGGCAAAGTAGGCCGGTTGAAAGTAAGGACATGAGAAGCCGAGGGTAAGACCTCACCGTTCCTTCTCATGTTCAACCGACGGCACTCTATTACTCCTTGTGCTGCCAGCTCCTCTACAATCTCTTGCTCCGAACAGTTTAAAAGATCCCGACAGACCACAACACCCCTTGAGGTGTTGAGCGTGCCGTGGGGATCAACGCGTACCGCTAGCTCTCCAATTTTCTTCAGCCCTAAAATCTTCTGAGACTGTATATCATTAACAGTCTCTACATGAAGTCCCGTAAAAGTTTTCCGTATTTCCTTTACAGGGCCTCCAGCACATTTGTTTATTTCTCGAGCGATGAGAAAAGGACTCACCCTCGAGAAATTTCCATCCTCCTTTGTAATGACCAAATATTTAGGTTTCGGTACATTACTACTTTTAAAAAAAGCCTTTTGTAAGCTTTTTCTAGCCTCAATTTCTATCTTCTTACTCTCCGTACTCTTTCGGCGTTTCGCTTCAGGCGAAACAGCCGGCTCTAAACGAGGGTGTTTACGTGCACCCTCTGCCACGTTGGTTTGTTCAGGAAAATTCATGAACAAGTAATCCCTTCTGTAGTAAGGCTAGCCGCCGGGGTACACCCCCACTCCAGGGCTACCAACCCTGGAGGTCCGTTCCGGTACTCCGGTGGAACCGGCATATGTCCTGGCAGAGAGCGGATGCGCAGTCTCTGCACTGACTCCAGGCCCCTACACACCGAAGCTTTCAGGGCTCCCATGCTCCGAACATGGGCACCTTAACTACATGCTTGCCATCGCAGGGGGCATGTGGACGACGAAAGGTCTCCGTTACACCTGCAAATAACTTTGACCGTGGCCGCCACATCGCCAGCTCTAACGGCAGTATTAATCCATTTCGGTAATCGTTAATAATGTCATATCTGCAGGTGGCCGTAAAGTCCAGTCCTGTAATTCGGCCTATAGATGTAAATCGACCGAAAAAAGTATATCCGAGAAACAACACTCGGAACCCCGTTAGCCAGTACTATATGTAATGTACTTGAGTACAGCTGTTACCGCCCTGGACGTGGAACGTAGATGTTGTGTTCCGGACGTGGGGAATATCTACCTCAGGGCATTATTATTATTATTATTATTATTATTATTATTATTATTATTATTATTATTATTATTATTATTATTATTATTATTATTATTATTATTATTATTATTATTATTATTATTATTATTATTATTATTATTATTATTATTATTATTATTATTATTATTATTATTATTATTATTATTATTATTATTATTATTATTATTATTATTATTATTATTATTATTATTATTATTATTATTATTATTATTATTATTATTATTATTATTATTATTATTATTATTATTATTATTATTATTATTATTATTATTATTATTATTATTATTATTATTATTATTATTATTATTATTATTATTATTATTATTATTATTATTATTATTATTATTATTATTATTATTATTATTATTATTATTATTATTATTATTATTATTATTATTATTATTATTATTATTATTATTATTATTATTATTATTATTATTATTATTATTATTATTATTATTATTATTATTATTATTATTATTATTATTATTATTATTATTATTATTATTATTATTATTATTATTATTATTATTATTATTATTATTATTATTATTATTATTATTATTATTATTATTATTATTATTATTATTATTATTATTATTATTATTATTATTATTATTATTATTATTATTATTATTATTATTATTATTATTATTATTATTATTATTATTATTATTATTATTATTATTATTATTATTATTATTATTATTATTATTATTATTATTATTATTATTATTATTATTATTATTATTATTATTATTATTATTATTATTATTATTATTATTATTATTATTATTATTATTATTATTATTATTATTATTATTATTATTATTATTATTATTATTATTATTATTATTATTATTATTATTATTATTATTATTATTATTATTATTATTATTATTATTATTATTATTATTATTATTATTATTATTATTATTATTATTATTATTATTATTATTATTATTATTATTATTATTATTATTATTATTATTATTATTATTATTATTATTATTATTATTATTATTATTATTTTTTTTTTTTTTTTTTTTTTTTTTTTTTTGAGGTTTTTAGGGGCATCGACTACTTTGGTCATTAGCCCCATCCCACTTCAAAAAAAAAACAAAAAAAAAAGTTTCAAAATTAAACATTTTCATGTTCAAAAAATGATCAAAATTTACTTTTTCTTATAATTTCTGGTCCAATTATATCACTTTCTAGGCTTTCCTTTCGGCCAACCCTTTTTACACCGCTTTTCCATTCTGCGAACGGCCTCAACTTCCGACGACAGAGTGTCTGAGGCTTCGGACATGGCATCGTCTTCTCTTTCTGACGCCAATGACGTTCGCCGGCTTACATCAGGTGATGAAAGCTTCAATGGTGCTGTGAGCATCGTTGCAATTGAGTCTAAACTTGCAACCGATGCACTTTCGGCGGCTGATGAACTCGATTCTATGTCTAAGGCTGTGCTTGGACCGGCTGATACAGATGCTCTCGGCACAGTTGTTCTCTGAGCTTTTGGGGCCTCTGTAGGTACAGTTTTAATATCGTCTGTGTCCGGTGCTTTTTGGATAGTTACTTGCACCTCCATTTTGGTTGACGCAGATTTTTCCTGTACTCTTGTCACAGTATCCTTAGCTATATGACTCGTCGTCGGGGTGATCTTTAGATCTTTGTCGAATAAATCAAGATTTTTCTTCATTACGTCTATTGCTGGAGTTATAATCGAGGATTTTGCCGGTTTTTTAAACTGCGCTGGTACAGGTCTTCTGTCGGCGACGTCAGTCCGGGATTGAGCCTTCTCATGTTTACTTTGTTGTATCTGATGAGTCGACTCGATCTTGGAATCAATGATTCTTTCTATCACTGTCGCGAGACTTGGTGCCATCGTATTAAGCAACTGCTCCACGTTGATTTTAGGTGTGGGGGGAGCAGCAGCTGCTTCTGCGTATGAAGTCGATGGTCTAGGTGTACGTAGGTTTACAATCTTCTTCGCTTCAGGGTAGCTGACTTTTTGAAGCGTTTTAACCTCCTGAATGGCTGTTTCTGATTTGTATACTGGGCAGTTCCTGGATCGACAGTTATGGTGCCCTTTACAATTAATGCAGACTGGAGGGTCTTTACATGGATCACCCTCATGCATCTTCATTCCGCATATACAAATTTCCTGCGCTTCACACCTAGCGGCAGTGTGTCCGAAACGTTGACATCTAAAACATCTCATCGGCTGCGGAATAAATGCCCGTACATCAAGCCGATGGATGCCAGCTCGTACCTTTTCAGGAAGACTTGGCCTATTGAATGTCAAAACATGAGAGGCCGAAGGAAGAATCTCACCATTTCGTCTCATAGAAAGTCTGCGACAATGTGTCACTCCCTGACTAGACATTTCCTGCACTATTTCTTCTTCAGTACAGTTAAGAAGATCACGGCAAACAACAACTCCTCTAGATGAATTAAGTGTACTATGCGGTTGGACCGAAACCGCATATTCACCGATCTTCTTCAACGCCAAAACTTTCTGGCTTTGCATGTCGTTGATGGTTTCGACATGCAATCCATTAAAAGTTTTACGAATATCCTTGACAGGACCACCAGCACAATTTGTAATCTCTCTAGCAATTAAGAATGGACTTACCTTTTGGAAGTTACCATTCTCTTTTGTAATGACCAAAAATCTTGGTTTGGGAACATTATTTCCAAACAAAGCTTTTCTCAAATCTTTACTAATTTTATCAGCATCTTTTCTGATCTTATCACTCTCCTTACTTTTTTTCCGCTTCGCTTGTGGCGAATCGGCGGTTTCTAAACGAGGGTGTTTACGTGCACCCTCTGCCACGTTTGAATGTTCAATGTTCATGAACAGTGGATCCCTTCTGTAGCAAGGCTAGCCGCCGGGGTACACCCCCACTCCAGGGCTACTAACCTTGGAGGTCCTATCCGGTACTCCGGTGGAACCGGCATATGTCCTGGCAGAGAGCGGATGCGCAGTCTCTGCACTGACTCCAGGCCCCTACACACCGAAGCTTTCAGGGCTCCCATGCTCCGAACATGGGCACCTCAACTACATGCTTGCCATCGCAGGGGGCATGTGGACAACGGAAGGGTCTCCGTTACACCTGCAATAACATTGACCCTGGCCGCCACATCGCCAGCTCTAAGAATGGTATGAATCCATTTCCAAAATCATATGTTACTCCATTTCCTGCAGGTAGCCAAAAATCCAGTCCGTTTAGTGACCTGAAGTTGGAACCAGGTCAAACTCAACAATGCATAACCGAGGAATTTACTCGGAACCCCGTTAGCCAGCTATATGTGATGTACAAAGGTACAGCTGTTGCCGCCCTGGACGTGGAACATAGATGTTGTGTTCCGGACGTGGGGATTATCTACCTCAGGGCATTATTATTATTATTATTATTATTATTATTATTATTATTATTATTATTATTATTATTATTATTATTATTATTATTATTATTATTATTATTATTATTATTATTATTATTATTATTATTATTATTATTATTATTATTATTATTATTATTATTATTATTATTATTATTATTATTATTATTATTATTATTATTATTATTATTATTATTATTATTATTATTATTATTATTATTATTATTATTATTATTATTATTATTATTATTATTATTATTATTATTATTATTATTATTATTATTATTATTATTATTATTATTATTATTATTATTATTATTATTATTATTATTATTATTATTATTATTATTATTATTATTATTATTATTATTATTATTATTATTATTATTATTATTATTATTATTATTATTATTATTATTATTATTATTATTATTATTATTATTATTATTATTATTATTATTATTATTATTATTATTATTATTATTATTATTATTATTATTATTATTATTATTATTATTATTATTATTATTATTATTATTATTATTATTATTATTATTATTATTATTATTATTATTATTATTATTATTATTATTATTATTATTATTATTATTATTATTATTATTATTATTATTATTATTATTATTATTATTATTATTATTATTATTATTATTATTATTATTATTATTATTATTATTATTATTATTATTATTATTATTATTATTATTATTATTATTATTATTATTATTATTATTATTATTATTATTATTATTATTATTATTATTATTATTATTATTATTATTATTATTATTATTATTATTATTATTATTATTATTATTATTATTATTATTATTATTATTATTATTATTATTATTATTATTATTATTATTACGCGCTGGAGGATGTCATCCTCGCTGCCGCTGGTGAGATGGTGGTAGCTGGGGACTTCAACTCCAGGGCGGTAGACTGGGGTATGGCGCATACCAACTCCAGAGGGAAATACATTCTGGACATGGCGGCACGTACTGGACTCGTGATTCTTAATACAGGGAACACGACGACGTTCCGCCGCCCAGGATATTTGGAAACCATTCCTGATATTTCCCTCGCCTCCGAAGAGTTGGTCACGCTCGTCCAGGACTGGAGAGTCCTCGAGGATTATACCGGTAGCGACCACCAATACATCTCATTTAGAGTCCTAGATGGTACACGAGAGCGCCCGGGGCCCCCACGGCAGGCGAAAAGATACAACATCAACAAAATTGACGAGAATAAATTCTCCTCAAAGATCTCGTCAGGGGTGGTAGCCCCTGAAAACTTCGCCAACGGGGGGGACGCTGGCGCTGAAGCCGTAGTTGCTGCGACTATGCGGCTGATCGCTTCTGCATGCGACGCCTCCATGCCCCACGGGGGGCCGAGGCACCAGAAGCGACCCGTGTACTGGTGGACACCGGAGATTGCGGGGTTTCGCCGGGAGTGTCTTCGACTAAGACGAGTGGCGCAACGTGCGAGGAATCGCATAGACGCGAACGCCAGGTCAGCCGAGTACAAGACGGCAAAGAAGCGGCTCCGTCGAGCCATCAACGTGAGCAAGGCACGCTGCTGGAGAGAACTGACGGAGACCGTGGATGCAGACCCTTGGGGGCTAGGTTACAAGATAGTAACTCGGCGATTGGGGGTCTCGCGGTCACCAGCTCCACTAGACGAAGCTAAAGCGGAACACGTCGTTAAGACGTTGTTCCCGGCGCACTCGGTCCGTGCCGAACGGGACTTCAGCGACGTGGGCGACTTTTCGCTCTTCTCGATGGAGGAATTGGAAGGAGTCCTACGGTCGCTGAAATGTAAAAAAGCCCCTGGTCCCGACGGTATACCGGCCGAGGTGCTCAAACTAGTGGGGCGCTGCAGGCCCCGTCTTCTACTAGACATGTATAATGCATGTCTGAAGGCTGGGTCTTTTAGCGCCAGGTGGAAGACCGCGCGTCTTGTGCTAATTCCCAAAGGAAAAGAAAACCCAGAGTCGCCGTCCTCCTACCGCCCATTGTGTATGCTTGACACAGCTGGGAAGGTATTGGAGAAGCTGTTAAAAAAAAGACTGGTTACGGCGATGAATCAGGCAGGTGGCCTGTCACCTAACCAGTACGGTTTCCGGCAGGGTCGATCGACCCTAGACGCAATCCAGGAGGTTGTTGAGGCAGTGCGGCGAGCAGAGGACCACAATCATTTTTCGCGACGTGTGGTTCTTCTCGTTACGTTGGACGTAAAAAACGCGTTCAACTCCGCACGATGGAGCGATATGATTCGGGCCCTGGAGCATTCGTTCCATGTGCCTCAATACCTTCTGAGAATGGTAGACGCATACCTGAGGAACCGCGGTCTCATTTACGAGACCGCAGCAGGCTGGCGTAGGACTACGATCACGTCAGGGGCGGCGCAGGGGTCGATTCTCGGCCCCGACCTTTGGAACGCCGTCTACGATGGCTTGCTGAGGCTGGAGATGCCTGAAGAGTCCGCCTTGGTTGGGTACGCTGACGACGTTGTGCTACTTGTCGCGGACCGCGACGTGGAGCGCGCCCAACTCAGGCTCAGTCGGGCCATGCACAGAGTCGGTGCCTGGCTGGACGATCATGGATTGTCTCTAGCTCTCAGCAAAACGGAGATCGTAGTTCTCACGAAGAAACGTATCGACACCCTTCTTTCCCTGCGGGTCGGGGTAGAGGTTGTCGAGACCAAGCCGGCCGCAAAGTACCTCGGTATGATGATTGACCGGAAACTCAGCTTTGCTGAGCAGCTTCGTACAGCCGCCGACAAAGCTGCGAGAGCCGTAACTGCTCTCAGCCGGCTTATGGCGAATGTCGGCGGACCGAAGGCCAGCAGACGGCGATTGCTGATGTCCACGGTACATTCCATCCTGCTATACGGGTCGGAAGTGTGGGCCCAGGCATTAAGAGTGGCGAGAAACCGGAAGCGGCTCGCGCAGGTGCAACGCACCGCTGCCTTGCGAGTCGCTTCCGCGTATCGGACGGTCTCCGAGCCTGCAGTACTTGTGGTCGCCGGCGTCATACCGATTGCTATTTTAGCAAGGGAGCGCCAGGCGATCTACGGGAGGCGGCGGGCAGGCGGAGACCGGGTGACCATTGCCAACGAGGAACGCACTCGCACATTCCTCGCATGGCAAGAGACCTGGGACCACGAGACCAGAGGACGATGGACCGCAAGGCTTATTCCTCTGGTCAGACCGTGGACGGAGCGACGGCATGGAGAAGTGGAGTACTACATGACCCAATTTTTAACGGGTCACGGGTACTTCCGTGCTTACCTCCATGTCATAGGGAAAGCGCCGTCCCCCGACTGCCTGTATTGTCCCGGTGTACGGGACGACGCCGAGCACACCTTTTTCAAATGTGCTCGGTGGGTGGCAGATCGAGGGACATTAGAGGCGGATCACGGAGCACTGAGTCCCCACAACGTGGTTGCGATGATGCTCCGTGACCTGGGCAGCTGGGAAAGAGTAGCCCGATTCGTCGGCAACATACTCAGGGCCAAAAAGGTTGACCTGGACAGTCCTGAAAATTAGGTAGCACCAAACAGGCTAGTATAGGAGGACTCGACCGGAAGTAATGTGATAAACGGTTCCAGGTCGAGCCCTGGTAGAAAGGGGGGTGGTTTTAGTCGGTAGTCCGCTGATGGTGATTGGATAATACCAACAGCGGGAGCCCGACACTCCGTGCGTAAATGCATTTCCACCTCCCTCCTCAAAAAAAAAAAAAAAAAAAAAAAAAAAATTATTATTATTATTATTATTATTATTATTATTATTATTATTATTATTATTATTATTATTATTATTATTATTATTATTATTATTATTATTATTATTATTATTATTATTATTATTTATTATATAATTTTATTTTTTATTTTTTCAAAATAATATTTTTTTACAAAAATATATAAGATGCGTATCCTCCAAGCTAAGAGCTGCAGGACTGATGATGTAGAGCACCATAAACATATGAAATCAAAGTATATTTAAACAAAGAGCTGGCTGATTAAGATTTGGTCACAGATGGGAAAAAGACTTTATACTGTGTAGCGTTTGCATTAGTTTTTATTTAATTATTTAATCATTAAGTCTACCCGGTAATCAATTTTTCAACATGTTATCAGCACAGAAGTATAATGCTGTGTTTATTGGTACATTTTTTCAATACTGGGGTAACGTAAAACCCATATTTTTTAAGAGGAACGGATGATTATAGACCTAATTCTTTGGGGCAGAAACTCTCTCAGTTAACATAACTTAATAAGAATCCTAACATAATCTATAAAAACATATTTTTAATTATAACTTCAATATCAATGAACCAATTTTTACTTAATTTGTACCAAATTATTTGTCATTGAAAGAGCCTTTCAATGACATTACAAGCTATATGGTCTTATTTAAAATAAATAAATTTTAATCCCTTGATAATATAGGAAATATATAAGGGTGAAATTTTGTGTGGGTAATTTTTAAAAGAATATTTACAGTTTTAATCCACAGAATATGATTATTTTAAGGGGTTAAGAAGTTATATCATGTAATATGAGTTATTTTTGTTGGACTGAAATTTAAAATAATTACTACCTCCAAATGGTTTTTAGCACCTACCGAGCGAAGGGGTGGGCGGATTTTAATATTATTTTCACAAAAAATAAAAATTAATAGTGTAATTAAATGTTACCATTGCCATTTAATATTTTTGAGTTGAGCTAGGTGTAGCGGTGAGAGTGAGTTCCACCCCTTTGAAAATAATTTTAAAAACGTTCCTCCCCGAGAATTGTATACACCCTTGCAAACAGAAATACGATGGGACTGATAGCTGTTGAAAACTTCTACTAAAATACTACTAAATGTGTTAACTTTTCAATTGATCACTCTGTATTTTTAAATTTAATACAGGTACCAGTAACTTCCAACAACTGATTTGGCATCTAGTTCTTGATATGGCCATCAAATTTCTGATTAGATTTAGATTTTAATGTTAATTCTGTTTTGTTTGTTGGTGATCACATAATAATACAAGAATCTCAAGATACACTGCAAGGTGTTACACACCATTTACATATTTTTAGTACTGATTGTAACATGACAAATTCTGTAAATAAACAAAGGTAATATCTTCTTTTTTTTTAAAGTTCAAGGTAAAATCCAAAATTGTAATTGATATTTCGATTTTTGATCAGGTGTTGTAATCATCTCGGCTACTGCATAGAGTATGAAGAGGATAAAGACCAGCAAATTTTGAGTTACGTGTTGTAAAATTCAAAGGACTCAACGAAAAAAATTAGAAAAGAAATACAGATGAAGTTTTATAATGACGGCAATACCCACGATGCTTTATGGAAGCAAACCGTATGTCAAAAATGAAAAGAAAATTGAGTAGAGTTCAAGGTGCCAAGATTAAATTTTTATGCGCAGTTAAAGTTTGCTAAAGAAAAGGCGCGCTATATAATGAGGACAGCAGAAGAAATGAGTGAAATACTAAGACGGTACAGCGTATGATTGAGCATAAACAATGAATGAATTTCTTATAATGATTGAAAATTTCTCATTGGCGAAACGATTTAAAATGTACTATAAATTTAATGATGAACCAATACGTTCTACGAATGAAGTAAGACAATTCATACGTGAAAAAGTGACTGGTAAATGGATTGGACGTACAGAACCGGTAAATTGACCACCTACATCAATGAATATTACTCCCTTAGATACTATTTATAGTGATAGATGAAATACGAAGTATACAAACAAAAGTTAGACACATATCGCTCGAATTCTCAATGCTGTTGCCCTCATCAAGGAAAGTAAAGATCACATTAGGTTGGCGACAGAAAATGTAAGAAAATTAGTTGAAAAATACAACGATGTCAGTGGTAGAATTTTCGAACATTTATTTAAATTAATACAGTGAATATATTTTTATTTAAAGTACATTAAAAGGATTTTGATTTTTCAAAGGTCTAAATTTATTGTATTAAAAATAGCTGTTGTGTTAATTTTTACAAATTCATAACATTTTTCTCTTAAGCTATACTTTGTTTTGTTTTTAATAATACCAGTTAATTTTTGTTTAGTTTTTTCAAAATCATTTTTATGTCACTTTTCTCAGAATAAAATTCTTTTTAAGTTTTGATATAAAATTTACGCATTTATTAGTCATTTAACCAAGTTATTGTACTTCAAACCTAAAAAAATGAATTTTCGTCACTCGATCTTTCTGCGTAGGGTATCATGCAAATTACGAAAGATACAGTTCTGGAACATATTTTATTAGATTTTTCTGGTTAATAAAGAACATCAAGTTTACTTCTTAGTATAACAACATAAAAAAATTTCAATATATTTCACCGGGGAAATGAATTAGGGGCGAAATTTTTTGCTAGTCGTAACTCGATAACAAATCGTTTTCCAATAAATGTTTGTATGAACATTTTTTTCTTATTTCATGCTTCAGAATCAGTTTCAAAATTATTTCCTTTTCCTTCTGAATCATTGTGTATTACTTTTTTCTAGATTATAATTTATTTAAAATTTAGGTAATTAAAAAAAAAACTACTCTACGAAATATACTTTATATGAAAAGGAATCCAGAAAAACATACATAAAGGGATTACTACTAAGTTGTGTAAGTGACAATTTAAACATTTATTCCCTGTAAAATTTCAAACTAATATTCATAATTTATTTCACAGGAAGATTTTAAATAAAAAAGTGATATCAGACTGTGCGTCGTTATTAAAATCAAATACTAAGCAACAGTCAGAAAAAAAAATTAAAAAACTTCAAATGGTCTACGTAGATAATATTTTTCATTTAAACCTTACAACAGAATCATCAGAAAGTGTCCCCATTATTATAGCAGTGTATTTAAAACATAATCTTTTTATAAGTATGTAAGTAGCCGTAAACATCTAAATTTAATTCATAATCAATGACGTTTCTCAATACAAAAAACTAAAAATAGTCATAGATAGAATTTAATTTTTTACTGGACGTAATTTCCAACTAATCGATAATAATGAAAATAAAAATAAAATTATATGAAACGGAGGTGAATGTTTTATGTAATTGGAAAAGTATGTTGATACTTATGTTTAAGGAAAGCTTAACACTTTATGGTGTTATTTCTTATCTAGACATAAAAGGTAATAATAATACGTATTTATTACCATTTTTATTAATAGTAATGCATTTTTAGTAATAAATCTCCAGAATATATTTTTAATTAGTAAACATATTTTCGCTTTTATTAATGCTTATTTTTTTTGTTAGGGAAATTTATTTTTTTCTTATTAAATGTTTCTTGGGAACCTTGAAACTAATTATTAATTAGTAACAAAAACGTTGTTTTCTTAATGTGTATAAAAGCGTTAAAAAATTACTTTAGTAAATTCATTGTTCTAATTTTTTTACTAAAGTAAACATTGTTTTATTAATTTACTAATTTAATTTATTTACTAAAGTAAACAAATAAAACAGGTTGGTAGTTTTAAATACCTTGGAAACACAATAAGGTTTGATGGAAGTTGCACTGAGGAAATTAGAAGCGGAATTGCGAATTGTAAAACGGCGTTCAGCAAAGTCAGAAATCTGCTTACAACAAAAAAATGCACCTATGATCTGGGAAAAACTTTGCAATATCTTTTGTATGAAGTGTGGTATTATATAGTGCAGAAACATGGACTATGGAGAAAAGAGAAGTTCCATATCTGGAAAGTTTTGAAATGTGACTACTTAAGAAAATACTATGTATCAACTGGCGAGAGAGAGAGTAACTAATGATTAGTACTTTGACAAATATAAATGAGAATAGGAGTATGATTAAGAAAATACAAAAAAAAATCTAATTGGATAGGCCACATCCTAAGACATGACTGCGTGGGTGTGAGAGGAAGAGGAAGAGGAAGAGGAAGATGGAAGATAGGAATATTGGATGATTTGCAAGGGAGACAAGGATAGTATAAAATAAAAACTTAAGGGCTTTTTCTTTTAAATTACAGACCATCATGAAGAATGCTGTTTCTTTGTACCTTCAATAAACAGTTCCACTAAAGAAGAAAACATTCGCTGATAACGCATCCATTCTCAAGATATTCAAATACTACATGTCATGGTAAAAACATCTTGCAAATCTCTTTCTCTGATTAGTAGGTATAATTTAGTTGTAAGCAGGTTTTTGACCTTGCTGAACGTCATTTTACGATTGGCAATTCTGCTTCTAATTTCTTTAAAAAAAGTAATGAGTAAAATAGTTTCCTATTTCCTTCTTTAGTATTCCAGTGCGTTTCAAGCCCATGGAAACACAGAAAATTTTTCTCTTTACAAAACATACCTTCGCTCTACTTATCACAGGAATTGTCTATATATTCAAATTTTTTATATGTAATAGAGAAAGCAACTCTGTATATTTTAGTATATTGTACTTTATATTTCAGGAATAGGTTAACCTAAAATTATGAAAAATTGTGTAATAACTTGCAAAATTAATTTTATTAAGTTTTTAAACAAAATATATTTTATAATACATTTAATATTATTGTAATATAAATAGTATTGCTGGAATTACTAGTGGAAAAATAGATATATAACATTTTTTTTTTACAAAGTAAAATTCCCACCACCGAGAATTTTATTATTATAATTTTTTCTAAATTTTGGTTTTTTTTTTTAAATTAAGTTTATATCAGTGCAGGAACATATTTTACCTTTCTATAATAAGTATTATGTATTAATTATTGTAATAATATTAGTTTATATTTGCAGTTCCAATTTACCTACCTATAAAAACCTGATTTATTGCTAATTATTCTAATGTAAATAGAGTGACGTTAAGAAATTTTTTCTATGCGACTGTGTAATATTACGTTCAGTGCGTGTTTAAAGTCACGTTCCACATAATAGAGCTAATACCGTCAAACCCGTATTATAAACAACACATGTCACTTACACGTGAAACATGCAGATTTCACGTGTTTAAGTGTTACATGTGTAAAGTCGCCTTAAATGTGTATTAGTGTGAATGAGTCATTTTTAATATGATTAGACTGTACTTCTGTGAATTTGATTGGTCTGCATGAAAATAGAAAATTATTAAAAAAAATAAATATATTTACATCTTAACAATAAATAATGAATGCATTTTTTAAATTGATTAAAAACAAATTAATATAATATAATTTAAATAAGATTACTCTAGAGTTCAATATTAAAAAAAAATCTACTCCAATATAAATTTTCATTTAGATTTTAAATTTTATTAAGAAAAGAAACCGGAAAAGTAATATAAAGATTCCTTGGAGAACGTTATTATTAGTGGTTCGTCCACTAGCCAGCTGATATTACAAGATAATATTGAACAACACCATTACTTCCTCCTTGTACAATATTCTATACTCACAACATGGAAAAAATTCTATACTCACAACATGGACCCAAGCATACGAATATGCTTGGGTCCAAAAACCCTTTGTTTTCGAATTATGACCATCAAAATGTTCACCCCATAATCACAGTGTGAACAAAAATAACCTAATTGTAGGATGTACAGTAGAACATAAATTACTAATAATACATAGCACTGTAGCACTCCTATTGGCGAAGTATTGCATTACTAAATCACTAATAAAACCAGTAAATGTCGTAACAATTTTTTTTTGTTGGGAAAATATAACTTATTTACTCTTTGGATCTATTTATTGTCGATTTTGTTTAAATAATAGGATTAAATACTTTACGGAATTTATAAAAAAACTGGTTGTAATTTTTAGGCAATTTTTTTAATTTGTTTCTTTTAAGAAAAAAATGTGAAAAAGTTAAATTTTTTAGTTAGATTCTGATCAATATTTAAACTTTTTTAATATAAAATTGCTTCTAAAATGTTATATTTTCTATCACTTTGTTGTAAATGCAATTAAATAATTATTAAATGAAAAATAAACGCAAATTAATTAAATTAACACAAGATTAAATGAAATCTAACCCAAAATTTCTCTCATGATTTCAATGAGAGAAATGAGCCTGTAAACTTATTCCTAGCGGCCTCTTGGAACATATATATATATATATATATATATATATATATATATATATATATATATATATATATATATATAAACGAATAATTTATATATATAACATTTATTTATACTATATCTTAAATATAAACGAGCGAAGCGAGCCCTGACCGGCTAGTATATATATATATATATATATATATATATATGTATATGAAGTTAATGAAACAGTTAATATAGAAGAAAGTTTAAATTATATACGCCTCTTTTTCACTTAAAAAATATAAAAAGAAAAATTAACTTCAAGCTAATTAAAGAATGTAACATCCTCTAAAATATATATATATATATATATATATATATATCCTATAATAGCGAAAGCTGTTTTCAGTAGAGGAGTAGTTACCATTTACTCTGTCTTTTATCCAAAAATTCGCTGGTTTGATTCCCTGTTAGCTTTAATTTTTTTTCAAATCCAAGCTTTAAGGTGCTAAGAAAACTCATTAAAAACATTCTAATTTTTTGTTAACTAAGACAGGCATGTTGAAGCTCCATTCATTTCGAAAAATCTAAACTTTAAACAACAAATCAACTCTCTGGTATTTTAAATTGCTTCCAAATTACCATCCAGATATTTTTTTAAATTTTATTGAAAATTTTTAATAACTTTCCTATATTTTAAATAGAAATTTTAAATGATTTGCCCAGTTTATGAATATGAAATTTTGCAAAAATTAGTATAATTATTCGATGTAAAAAAAAAGGTTTAAAAATGTGTCATGTATATATGTTTTATAAGAATATGTAAAGCTATTTTTTTTGTATGTTGTTGAAAATATAATACTTCAAAAAAAAAATGTTTGTGTGATGTGAAATAAAATATTTCACTCCATTTTCTATATTTCCTTTATTTTTCCTGCTAGAATAAATAAAAACTACATAAAAAAAATAACTCCTTTCTGCCATCTACATATTTAACAGTAAAAATTTTTAAATAAAAATCATTCTTTCTTTTATTAATTACTGTAAATAAATTAAACCAATATTATTAAAAATGAACTTTTAAAAAAAAATAAAAACATGTTTTTATAGAAACTACACCTTTCAATATGTGTTATTTATGAATACATTGTAAGGTTTGTATAATTATGACAACTAAGATTTAAAATAGTAAAATTAAATTAAAACCCTAACCCGGGTATTTCTTATTTGTGATATATAATAAAATATATACTTTTCTTAACCATTTTGTGACTAAAATCAAAGATGTTAATCATTCATCGTTACAAATGTTTTAATCTCTTCAACAATTTTAAAACCAATTAATTAACTGAAAAGATAAACCGCCTATGTTTTTGTTTTTTTATAATAATAATGTAAGGCTAATTTATTTTTATGGCTTAAAACGTTTTAGTAACACTTTAAACAAAATTATTTAAAAAAAATATTTTCTTAAATTTTTATTTATTTATAATTTTTTATTTTATTTATGTGCTATTATATTTTATACACATATTGGAAACACATATACACATATGGATATTGGAATTGTATATTTTATACAGCATGTATAGAAACGTGATGCCTCCTATTAATCATTACGTTACTTAATATAGTACGAGTAAAATGCCTGTGCTTCATCAACTATCCTCGACTTCTTGAAATACTGAAAGCAACTGCAGAGATTCCTACCTGTTTTAATTGAAATTGGTTTTCCCTACACAACATATTTTCTATCCTTTACTAATTAAAATTATATAAGTATTGTAATAAATACTTATACCGCAAGAAAGGAAACAACTTCCTTATATAGAAAAACTTCAGCCTTACCCTAATCAACCCTATCTTTTCTACCATTCTGATCATGACTGTAATCATCCTGCTCCCTTTAATATCCTTTTTTCTTTAGTATTTAGTCAGCCAAGCAGACTGAGTATAGATAGATCCCGCGTCTCGACCCGAGGTACACAACTAAAATTTATTACCGCAAGGCAGGAAGAACAGGAATGGATCCAGTAAAAGTTTGAATGATATTCTCAATTGTTACCAGGAATAATAGACATAATATCAACTAAGTTACAAACTGTTATACAGAATAATTCTGGGAAACGGATAATTTTGGAAATTAAATATTCTTATGAAAACATTATATTAAATAAATTTATTTATGATCTTTAAATATAAAAACACGTGACATTTATGAAAACATATATCTAAATTTATTTTTTGAAGAATTCATCTTGCAAGTGTAGTAGACGACATTCATCTAGTCTCATAGTGAAACTCTGCATGGAATGACGCAACATTTCAACAGGAATTTCAGCAATTGCTGTTCGAATATTGGGTTTCAGTTTTTCTAGCAGCTAGAAACACTTTGATTTTAAGATAACCCCACAAACAGATCAGCACCAAAAGAAAGGTCACCATCAAATCAGAATACTTGGTGCGCCAATGGGATGTTTCGAAATTGTATGGTTCTAAACGATTGGCGTACAGAATCCATCGATATTCTTTCTGTGTACGATGTAGATCCATCTTATTGAAACCAAACATTTTAAATAAGTTTTTTTCTTAACAGAGTTTTTCAGCATGGTGACTTTTTCATATGATCGTAAGGCCATTCTCATTTTCAAAAATTTGGTCTTGTTACCCCATACGATGACACAGAACACCACACGGTAACCTTGTGCTGTATAGGGGGGCTGGTGTAGATATGTAAGAATATCGTGTGCCCAAAAAAGAAATTTTTTTTATTAATAAATCCGTTAAAGTATAAATGCGTTATAACTGACATACACAGTTTGTTGTAAAGTCATCATCCTCGTTTATCTTTACAACCATTTTGTTCACAATACTGAGCATTTTCTTAATTTTTTCTTAATTCTTAAACAATAGACAAAATTCCATAATTAAATATACTTAAAAAAATAGAAAAGCGGAGTTTTTTGCATCACTTTCTGGAATACGATCTTTTTATACAAATTGCATCTCGTACAAACTGAAAAAGAACGAGTGTTTTTATTCAATGTTTAATTCGACTATTTTTATGTAGATCATTTTTCTTAATTATTTTTAATATTATATATATGTCGATACATTTAAGTATGTATTGTTGAAATATCAGTTTTTAAAATAAAAAAATTATTTAAGTTAGATTTTTATAATAATGGTCTTAAAAGTTTACCCTTGTTTTTTTTTTGTTTTTTTTTTAGCAAATTACATTCTTTATTCTTACCAGGTGCCAAAAAAATTTCCTATCTCTTATAAAATGAATACTGAATATTTTTTTCTATATCTTTAAAATATTCAAATAAGCAAAAAACCACATAATTTTTTTCCGATTAGGTATTGTAAAAATAAAGACCAACTAACAAATTAAAGTAATTTTTAAACGAAGAAATAATACTTTTTTTAAATTTTTATTTTTTATTTACGGAGAGAAATGAAATAAATACGACTAACAATAAATTACTGACCGGTAAATTTCTCGTAAACTTCAAATTAAGTTTAAAATAGAATTAATGGAAAAATAATATTTTTTTAATTTTTTATTTTATTAGTTGGTATTAATTTTTTAAAACAAAATTTATTTAGTTTTTATTCATAAAATATTTTTAGGGCTACAAAAATACCCTCGCAGTATATGAGACAACGCCAATCACAAGAAAAGCAAACGCGTGAAAAGTAAGCGAAGGCTACCGTCTGGAATATGGGACTTTTTATATCTTTATTATTTGGTCTTATTAAAAACAAGAAATAAATGCAGAGAAACGGCGTTAAAAACTGCTGTAGAGAGAGAAATAATTTTTTTTAATACTGGAATACGTGTAATTTTTTACATTTTTTCCAATTAATTTTCTTAAAATTTTGTGTAAAATAATTTTACACTTTATCAGAATCACATAAGGCTATACTTCATTAAAGGCAATTACTTTTATATGGATTAGAATACTAGATCGTGAATACCGATGCTCTTTGGTGGTTGGGTTTTAATTAACCACATATCAGGATTAGTCGACCTGAGACTGTACAAGTCTACATTTACATTCATATATATCATCCTCATTCATCCTCTGAAGTAATACCTTACGGTGGATCCGGAGGCTGAACAGAAAAAGAGAGGATATATAAAAACCCTAAGGTAAAAAAATACGATAAAAAAAATAATTTCTTCAAATCAAAGTAGACGTGACTTCTCATTAAGAAAATTTGCACGTAAGTTATCTGAGAAAATCGTACTACAGGAAAAGGAAAAGACATGAAGCTATTCTAAGTAAATAACGTATTTCCTATGTCAGGGTTATTAAGGATATAATAAGGAATGAAGTGATTTCCCAATGCCTTTTTCGCTGAGCTGAATAAACTGTTGCCTATCAGCATTCAAATATATTAAATGCAGACCTTCAAGCGATACAAGCATTCAATCTATTATCACACGGGCTGGTTGTATATTAAACACCATTACTCTCAGGGTAAACAACTCTGTTGGTATCTTTTGCCTTTTAGATGTTTTACATGTGCCACAGATATAAGAAATTCTTGAAAAGATAGTGAAAAGAAGGTAAAATCAAGTGCCCCTTTCTGTTTTGAAAAACAGTGGTTTATATACATTGCCATGGAACACGGTAACGGAAATATCTTTTATAGTAATTGAAATGAACCTGATATGTATTTATTATGTTTATATTCATTTCATAAATCGAATAAAATTTGTCTGCACTTTATTACTTTTCAGTTTTTTATTTATTAATTACTCATAATATCATTATTTTTTTTTTTTTGTTCCAGGCAGTTGTCACATATTCTTCAACATACGTTTTAGTAGCGCTTAGTATAGATCGCTATGATGCTATAAAACATCCTATGAAATTTTCTGGCAGCTGTAAGTATCTTAGGAAACAAGTAACTATTATCCATAATTATTTTAAGCGGTGATCAGAAGCCCACGCAATTCAGTATTTACACTATAAAAAAATTTTTGCTAAATAATATCAAACATTTTTGGTAAGGTATGTCATGTTGGCAAAAGTGACAGAAAAAGTAATCGCTCTCAGGCAACCGCGATCAACCGTCCATACCGCAAATATATTTTTCACGTAGCTCGATATATTTTTACAATAAAAATGAGATGACTGTTTTAAATAGTTTTATTTACCGACAAAGAATTATTCCACAACAATAGATACATAAAAATCTTTATAATAATATAATCTGAAGTTCTAAAATTGACAAACTTTCCAAGACACTTAAATTTTTACAAATGAAGGAAAGTTTTGGGTTAGAAAACCCAAATGTCTTGTAAGAAAATTTTCAGTTTTTTCCTACAATCAATCTTAACATTTGAAGGTGAAATCGTCATGACTTTATAATATTGCTAGAGCCTTTGGACTATTCTGTTGGATTGAGCAACAGCATACTCGGCAAACTTAACGATGTACTACACAGCCATATAGGCAGAATGGTCTCCATATTTTCTGGAGTCCCCTCAAAATTAAGGAAATTACAATTATTACTTACCGTGGTTTACTGAACAACCTTTAAAAAAGTTCTCACATCGTCTAAACATTTAATATCAAAAAATGTAATGTTTAGACAGAATATTTAATATCTAAACTATTAATTCTTTTTAATGATAAATAAAAATTTAATATAGCTTACCATCATTTTCAAATGACTATTAGACCGTTAGTAGAAGCCAACAAGTTTAAGTAATAAATATAATTCGTAATTTTATCATTTAAAACCGTAGGAAACTCATAGAATTTGATAATCGATTAATCGATATTTGCAATATCATAGTTATTTTATTATCATGCTCGCAGTTTGTCATGTTCTGGTATGAATATAAGAAATTGTCATTTTATTACAAGAAATTCTATAATCTGAGACGGTAAACTCCCATTATATTGGAGGTAAAGAAAATTCAAGACAGATAAAAAAGATTTATCCAATAATGTAAGGATATATTTGTAATTTCTTTATCCCAAAAGCAATAACAAATTTGTTTTTTTCTTTGTATGAAGAAAAATATTTTCAGACATCATTCTAAAAAACTCGTTAGAAATTTCGATATTAATATTTTACAGGTGTTAGAAATCAGAAAACGTCTTATATTTCATAACTTTAAATAGCTGTTTTTTAAGTATGAAGTATTTAAATCTTAAATATCCAATTTAAAAATTAAAATTCAATATTTATTTTTTAATCGCAAACTTTTATTGTATCTATTCAATAGTTATTTATTATATTTTTATTATTATTGTTTTTTACAATCACAATTATTACTCATCATGATATACAGAAATCCTCTAACAAATTTCTGATCAACTACAGGTTTTGCTGAATGATATTTTAAGGAGCAACTGAAACTTTATTTTATGACTTCCTCAATTTCCAGATATTTCTCCTGCCTTTTATCAATAGAAGTTTGAAAATAATTTTTTCAAATAATTATCCTTACGCTCTTGAATAACTAAGAATGTACATTGACAACTAAATTACAAAATTTTGGAGAGCTTTAAACAGCTTTAAACCAACATGAAAAATTTGTTCAAGCAATGTAAGCACTATCGAAGTAATATTATAAGAAGTATTTCTGAATCTTTTTCTTTATTTTAAAAAGATAATTTATTAAATAAATAATTCCTAAGTAATATTAATTTGTAGGGTATCTTGATAATGGTATGACTTTTCTTTAATCTTTTTTTGTATATTTAATATTTATCTACTTGTATTTTTTCTTTTTTGAATTCTAATACCTGACGATACTTTTATACATTTTATTTTAACTTCCGCATTGGGATAATAATAATAAACAGAAACATGGTTATTACGTTTCATTCGGTAAATTGCTAGAATTATATACTGTCTTTTTTTTAATTTTTTTATATTTAATTTTATTCCATTATTTAAAATATTTTTATATTAATTTATTAAAAAAATAAAATAAAGTTTTTAAATTTACAATACCAAATTTATTATTTATTTAAATATATTAAATAAAACCATCAGATAGATTTGAAATGACGTAAAAAAAAGCCTTAAACAATATTCTAAATTAATAAAAAATAAAATTTATTGTATATAAATTGAAAAAATTATGAAAAATTTAAGTAGACTGGAAGAAGTCCTTAAAGTAGGTAATATGGAAAACTTAAAAGTAAACAGGAAATGTTGAAACAAGACCAGATATTAATGCTTAATGGCAACTTGTATTTAAATTCTACCATAACACCTCCTCACCCATCCTTCTGGACTGAAAAAATAATACAATATCAATGGTAAAAATATATAATTCAAGGCATATATAGGAAGAAATAAAGACAGAGGAGAGACGATAAGTTAAATATTACAGTTAATTTAAGATTATTTATAATCTTTATTATAATGTATCTTAATTACAAATAACTTCATTAAGTAAAAAGTTAATTAGCATCTAAATTGTGTTATTTTAATTGTAGAATAATGTTTAACTTGTTCAAAATGTCTGTGACCTTACATTACCGTTCAAATACGCATTAATTAAACATTGTATTGACCTGTGACAGTGACCTGATTAAATCATTTGTTCCTCTCTTGGAAATGTAACTTATATATAATACAAATTCATGCTTTGTTTAATTAAATACTCAGTAATTATAATTATATTAAATATTGTATTGTTTGAATATTAAATTAAATTGGGTTTTAGTGTTTATGAAATAAAATGACTGTCTAAATCGAAAAACAAGTTTATTACTTCGTAGATTACTTTACTTTAAATACGTATAAACCATATGCCATTTTGATTAATAAATAATCATCAAGAGTAGATCCAACAAAAAAAGTATATTTAAAAAAAAAGTATAAAAAATTAAATGTAAAAAAATTTATATTATTATTAATATACTAAATTAATTGGCAACTGAACAGGAACTACAGTTTATTTTAGTTTTAGAGATATATTGTAGTTTTCAATTAATTCTATTTATTAATATTGTTTATTTCTTTTTTTTACATTCTCAATCTTATATACTTTGTTTCATAATATTTCTTAAATGATGATTTGTTTAATAATAAAAAATGGCCATCCAATCAAAATTTAGATTTTAATTAAAAATATTTAATAGTAAATTTGGAGCGCAATCTTGTTTTCTAATTTGTTTCAATAAATTGTTTACCATATTTCTTTATTTGTAAAATAAACATGTGATACGTTATTTAAATTTTTTTCTTTTAATTCAAACTATTTTTATTTTTTATTTGTTTTTACGGAATAAAAACAATATATGTAATAATATATTGTTTCGTTATAAAAACGGATTTATTATTTTTTTGTTTTAAACCATTTATCACACTCTTTACAACGGTTGTTCTAGTTAACATCATAAATGATGTGCATATAAAAGATCTATCTGATACAACTATTGTAACTTCTTGTGTTGAGCAGATAAAAAATGTATTTTGTAAAATTCAATATCAGTTTTATTTTGAGATTCTGATGTGCGGTATATACTTGATTCTTGAAGAAGGTAACAGAAATCACTTCACCTCTTACTTTCCTTAGAAAGATTAAACTGGAATTATGGTTATTTTTGAGATTGTCTGTGATATTTTAAGGAGTCATTTGTTTCTCATGTCAGGACATAAGGAAACCTTATGTCCTTTGCATTAGAGCAAAGCACCGCCAAATAAACAAAAAAATTGCTATTTTTAAATGAGGATTTTTATAAGTTTAATTTAAAATTTAGGTTAAAATTAATTTTACTTCTACTGATATTATAATTCGAGTGAAATAGTTTTATATGTATAAAAAATAATATAATAATTAATATTTTATTAATAATTATTTATTATAAAAATAAAATTATTATTTACTTATTCATTATTATAGTTTATTTATTTAATTTAATATGTTTTCCCCCTGTCTTCCTAAACCAGACCCGCAATTAAGCATGAATAGGGTTCCTGAAGGTGCCTTTGCCTCTAGTTGCTAGACGAGGGAAACGCCGGGTCCGGTTATGCCTTTCCCGGCCGCCGTCATCCAGCAACCGAGGCTTGGTCCTTTGTGCTTCGAGGACACCCTCGGAGGGACGGCCCCGCCGGGACTCAGTCTTTTAGCTCAGGGGCTCGAGAGTCCCCAAACTTCATCACCACCGCCTACCTGTGCAAGCACGGGCTAACGGCAGCTCCGTACAGAGCTGTAACTCACACCCTCGCTTCCCGATATTTCATTATTTTTTTCGTTTGGATTATCTTAGGATCACGTTGAATAGCCTTCAAATCCCTGTCTTCCGATATTAAATCAGTTTTTCTCAGTGATTCTTTCTTATTTCTACTGTCCATGCTAGGCTTTTCATGAGGAAAAGCTTATTGTTTTTATTTATTCTATAAAAGTGTATTTTCCGACAAAACTTTTACCCAGTTGTACTTAACACGTTTGCATCAGTAAATGTATCAATTTTTAACAACCTGGTGACAGCACTGGTGGTTGAATTCGGTACTAATGAACTACGTGTGTCTAAACTTGATGTGTTTTGCTATGAAATGAGACCTCAATTGAATCTGTAAGTATGCCAATAATTTTTTGTATGCTTTTAATTTGTGACGTACTTTTTGTTTAATTATTTAAAATCACTAACAATCACCTAATTTTTAGTTACTAAAGATCATTATCAGTAAATATTTAAATTTATTTTATTAATCATGACCCGTTGGTATATATCATACAATTCACAAAAAATCACTTAACCCAGCTCAAAAATCAAATCCGCTTGTAAAATGTACAGTTGTCTATTTAAGTTTTGTTTTTTGTTATATAATGTTTTAATTTCATTCTTTAACCATTTTATTTTACATTTCTTTTTAATAATAATAGCGGATTTAGTTTTATTTTTAATTTTGATATTTATGTATTTAGATATTACTTTATAATATAAACATTTAAAAAAATTATATTAGCAATTGATTTGTGGTTTTGATTTTAGGTTATAAAATTTCATAACCATAGTTTTTTAGTTATCATTTAAATTAATTTTATTTATCATGGTCCGTTGGTATGTAAATTGGATTAGTAATTACGAGCTTTTTTAGTGGTGAGCAAGCTGGTTTCTAAATCATCGGGTTTTGGGTTTGATTCCGTTTGGGTTTTCCCCAATCATTTCATCTTCCAATATAAAATGAAAATGTTCAAAGAATTATAACAATAGAAAAAATATATTCATTTATATTTTATTGATGATGTATGGTGAAACATCTATGAAAAACTTAAACATACATTTATATAAATAGTTTTTGTTTAGTAATAATTAATTAATGTGTTTTAATTTTTCTTTTTGAGGTTACCTTTTTGAATATATATAATTATAACTCCTTATTATGACAAGTTTCAATTTTAGTGAAATAAGCTTATCTTTATAATCCTATGTTAAAAGCTAAGGGAATTTAAGTTGTAGAGTAGCAAATTCTAAATGTTATAACAGAAAATTTAGGGGAAGACTTGCGGTTTCAGACCTCTAAGTGGAAATTGAATGGGGATCATTCTAAGTTCAAAGAGCTCTCAACGAGATGCGGTTCTCTTTTCTTTCTCACTCTCTCATTTGTAGTTCAAGGCTGGATATCTGGATAAATGTTAATAACACTTCCGTTGCCTCATAGCAATCTTTGTTAGTTGAATTTTCAGACTGAATTTTGAATATATTCGGATTGTTTAATTATAGAACTTACAATGTTTTATATATAAATGCCTGTTTTTCTTGTACGTTGAATTTAGAATATAAAAATTGCTTTCAATAACTATTTTGTTTTGCATCATATTTTGCCTTTTTCTACCAAACTTATATACTTACAATTTTGTTTATTTTCTTCTACATCAAAAATATTTTCTTTTCTTTTATATTCATAGTTTATGATCATTCTTTGTACTTATATTAATTAATATAATTTTACTTTTACTTAATTTTCTAAATTTACTTTGATTAATGAGAAATTAATAACTATCAATTTTAATTTGTAGATTTATTGAAAAAGTATAAATTTAACCGGATAATTTATTAACCAAATAATTTTAATTGTATCACTCGGTTATCTACAATGTAATTACTAATTGAAATAATAGTTTGTATCAATAACTATAAATGCACAGATGGTATATGTTCTGTTCCACTTGTACCGTCGGGTGCTGCTACCTAGCGGGGGTTAGAGGCCCAACGGCAAGCTTGGTCTGGCGATCTAATCCCGCCCGTCTTACGACATAATGCCGAAGGGAGTGGTCATTATGAGGTAGCGACTCTCATTAGGAGCTCGAATCTGAACGAGATTGGTTGTGTTCCGTATTCATTCCGGATGGACATGTTCGGATAAACGCTTAGTTTAGTATAAGTTATAGGTTATTGATTTTAATTATACATGTTAAATAGTCAATTATACATTATCGAAATGTCAAGACGACAATTAATTGAAGAACAATTCAATAAGTAACATGGCGTTGTTTCAATTCATCCCTATGAATATACAGTCCAACCTCGCTCCAAAATCTACCACGTGTTAACAGTCTTCAGGCGAGATCGTTCAATATATATAATTATAAATGAAACACATGTATTATATAAATAGAATACATACATGATAGTATATTTCCACAATTAATCAAAAAAATTAGCTTATTAGATATTTTTTTTGTTATCTAATAAGAAATTTTAGCCATTGAAATAGCTAAATTACTAAATTTTCAGATTTTTTTTCTAATATTTTTGAGGTACTGAGAATACAGAATAACTAAAATTCTAATGAAAATGTTATATAATTATTTATGAAAATTGACACTTATTTCCCCCTAAAAGTTTCAAGAATTAACCTGTAATAATAAAATTTCTAATGGAAGCTAATAAGCTGAACAGGTATTTTTAAGGTTTTTATTAAATTTGTTGTGAAGGTTGGAAATTAAATATTTTTTAATTGTGTAAAATTTATTTTTTGTAACTATAATCTGTTAACAGTTACAGTAACCAACAACATTTTGTTTTTTTTTTTTTTTTGATTAGAGTAAATTTCTTAGCATGGAAAAAATGCCAAACTTTACCAATATTTGAATTCAGAAATTCAAGTTGTAAAACAAATATGTACTACTTACTGGAGGATAGTGAACTATCCTCCAACCACCACCAACTCCTGAGGTAGTAATAAACTAAAGGTTTATTAAAAAGGTTAGGTTTTCGTAAAAATTATTTCATTGAAAAATTTGAGAAAACATGCTCATTCTTTAAAGAAAGAAATTTTTAATTATTATCCTCCTCTTAAATTTTCAGTTAATAAATTTTTCTAACTTGTGACTTCATGAATATAATTTTTTGATATATTTTTAATTAACTATATATAAATCAAGAAGAATATATTTAAGTACAGTTTTCAACCTATAGCAGGGAAAAGAGAGTAATTTTTTAATTGTTAAAAAGGCCAGAATATTGTAATTTTATAGTTTGAGGAGTTAATCTTTTTTTTTTACATTATCACAGACTATCTTTATCTTTAAGATAAGGGATATTTGTAATAATATTTTATTGATTTGCCATTATCTGGAACATTTTTTTTAAGATAAGTAAATAAGGGAAAAATATTGTTAAAGGTCAAAAATAATATTTAAAAAACTACTTGAAATATACTTTTTAAACTAATTAAAAAATATTTGAACTACTTAAGAAAGAGAAATTAAATTTTAATTAAAGTTTAAAAATGTAATTTTTCAAAAATGTACATTCTTTATTTTTATACCATTAATATATATTTATATAGACAATATAGGCAATATTATTTTTATATAGGCAATATATTTATATAGAGTTATTTTGAATCTTTCAATTTTATAAATGCATTATTTATATTCAACTATGTACTAAAAAAGTCTTGAATCTAAATCAGAATACAACAAAATGTTAATAAGTACGACAATATTTCACGTTAGATCAATACAGTTAGTGCAGCAATAAAAAGTGACCAGATCACTAAATGTTATACTATCAGTTCTGCTTACCAAGTTGTTAGAAAGAAAAATACTGTGGAACATTGTTAATCATTCAAAGTTTTTAGTTTATAATTACTGGGTGTTATAGCAGGAGATACAGGTATTTAAAAAAATAGATGTTGAAAACAAAAATGTTTTAACAATAATTATTTAAAAATACATAAAACAAAAATAATACAATCATTCATATCATTTTTTTACACACATTACAAAAAAAGGCATTACAGCATCAAAAAATATATTTTTGCAAATAGTATTTTAATAAAATTGTAAGAATTCAAAAAAGACAGTATTACAGTCAATCAAAAAATATTTTCTTTATTTTACAGACAATACAAAAATTCCATTACAAATGGATGTTTCTTTGAGTTTTTAAGTTGTTTGGTATCCCTAATCATTTATCTCTGCGTTGCTGTTTATGTACTACATTATTGTTTTGTCTTATGTTTTACACTAATCTCCTTTATAATCCTGAACTCATCACATTGTTAATTTCTTTCATTACTTCATGTCTGCATACTGTTAAAAACAATTGTTAGAACAGTGTGAATTTTATTTAATCTTTAAACCCAAATTAAAAAAAAAAAAAACTGCTCAAACTAAAGCTCTACAAATTAACTGAGTCTTGAAGACATTAAAGTACAAAATATTGATCTCCGTGGTGGGGTACTTTGCCTTTCTTCTGAAATCTAGGTTCGAAATCCAGTCAGGCATGGCATTTTTTATATGCTATAAATTTCTATTTCTTCGTTTCCATGAACAAGCTTCATGCCTCTGTTGTGAATTAATTTAACAAGACAAGAAAACAAATTAAATTCTTGTTCGGTTAAGAAGGTTAATTGTTTAAGTCTAAGAAATGTTTTTTTCTAGTATGGTAGTTTGATTTACTGAGGAATCAAAGAATCAAAACATTACTCATAAATACAATGTTTCCAAGAAGAAAATTGCCATCTAGAGGGGGTTGGGCTGAACATTTTAAGGCCCAGAAAAAGATAATTATATGTTCCACACAATTCTAGGGTGAAATTTCCATAAGGAGGTTTGAGTGTGGTTTGTAGGTGGATTTTTAATGTTTATTAAGGAAAAGCAGATTTGTTATATAGCATTCATTTGAGTTGATCAACATAAAATTATTAATCAATAGCGTGATTTTCTCATTATGGATAAAGCTACTCTGGTCTCAAAAGAAATTGTAGTTGGGATAGCCTCTTACTCACTTGTGTGATACTTGATTGTCTTATTTTATTGTTCCTGTGAGGGTAGACTGTCAATTTCTCATAATTCATCTTCCTGACTCTTAATTCCTTCTTCCTGTGATAATTTTGGGTTTAACTGTATGCCTACTGGATCTATGATAATAGTGAGTGGTATTTATAGAGTTATTATGAATGACCATGATTACATTGTTTTTCAATAAAAAAAGTAGGATGAGTCCACTTCTTGTAATGGGGAAGAAATAGAAAAGTAGGATTGCAAATAAATATGGACTAATAAAGTTTTAGTAGAAACAACAAAATGATCAATATAGAATAGGTAATCTAAGTACTAAAATTAGTACTCGATATAAGTACTAAAATTTTCATAGTTTTAGATGTTTAGGTTGAGAATTCAAAGATCAATTAGGAAATTAGCAGTTGATTACAAGTAGCAAGAGAATTTTATTGAAAGGAATTACCATAGAAGTGTAAATAGCCAATACTGTTGCAACTATGATTTTGAGTCATGATGTATGATTTTGAGACTTAAATGTTTACAATAAGAAAAAAAATCAAAGTATTGGCTACTGAAGTGAAATTTTAAAGAAATCTGTCTGGCAAGATAAGAAGAAATCAAAAAAAGAAATCTGGGATTAAGAGGAAGTAGAATGTAGAACCCATATATTAAAAACAGGAGAGAAGTGAACAAAACAAGGTTTAGTTGGTATAAGAGGCAGAGTTAAACAGAAGTCTGTGATCTGTAGTCCAACCCAAAAATAATTTGGTAGGATAAATCTACCTACATACTTTTCAGAGATTCTGTTTACTATCCAGTATCTGTATCTTATTTTGGGACTGTTGCATTGATTAAATATTTCTTAAAACATCCTAATCTTATGTATAAGAAGAAAATTTTTGGAGTCATAATTTTGAATTCTATGCCTTATACAGTTCTCAATCATTGCCATGGCTTATTGCAAATGCTGATGGTAATGTTAATCTGGTTTAAACTAGTAAGCAGACAAACTTAACATAAAATTATATACATACTTAACAACATGTGAATTACAAGGAAAAATTTATTAAATTTAATATTTACACTCATTATGGTCCTCCTTATTATACATATGATCCTACTTCCTGAAGATGTTCCAGGTTTTGTGAAACAGTCAGAATAAAATAGTTTCTGACTATAATCATCTTGCCCATATATAAACTGTGCTGACTGTAGTATAAAGTGAATTACTAGTAACTACTAATCAGTAGTGTAAAGAAGAAGCAATATAAGGAAGTTATTAATAACAGAATTTAGTCATTTGTTACAGTTTCAGCATTACTTCAGAAAACATTTGTACATTTCAGAATTGCTCTCCAAGATAGTACATATCAGAATGGCTCTCATTCTATGCAGACTTCTGACTTTTACCAATAGTTAAAATTAACCTAAATGTTTGAATTCCCTGAAATAACTAAAAGTAACAGAATAAAAAACAAGGTTAATATTTTCTTCAACAATTTTAATTAAAAAATAATTTTTATATTTACATTAAATAAATATAAACAAAAGAAAAACTTAAGTTACTTTCTAAAAAAACCTTTAAAATTTTTCATATTCCACCTTAAATGAAAAATATAATAAACTTTTATTTGTTTCAGGGCGCAGAGCTAAACTTCTAGTAGCATTTGCTTGGTTTCTAAGTCTTTTATTTTCTATTCCAAGCATGATACTTTTTGAAGTTCAACCTGTTCAAGGTAAGTTTATGTTAACTTCAAGTTTTAAAAATTTTTTTGATCTGTTTCCCTGCTACATAAGAAAAACTAGTGCTTGTTATTTTATGATTACATTGTTTACCATGTTGTAAATTAGCCATATTGTTTTAATTTACATAATGAGTAAAAATGTAATGCTATTTCTTTATTTATGCAGAACAAAATTGAAAACTAAAAAATTTCACAAAAATGTTATTTCAGGAGGCTAACACTCATGATATGTTGATCACCCTCAGGTATAACACTTCATTTGCAATATTACTCTGAAGAAAATTCATTCTGTCTTCAATGATTTGGACCATTATTAATCTTTTTCTTAAACATGGATACACTCTTTACAACTTAAAATGAATATTAAAAATTAAACATTAAATCATTTATTTATAAATAATTTAGTATCCTTTCTCAAACCAAATAAAAGAACTATTTTAATGTTGTAAAGCTCAATATTGGCAAATATAAAGGGGTTTAGAAAGACATTACTATGCCTCCATTGTCTTCTTTTAAATGAATTATTGACTGATTTGAAAGATCTTCCTGTACATATACATAATAAATGTTTAAATATTTTCTATTAATTCTTTTACATATTCCTGATATGATCTATATGTGATGAATAATTAATTATATATACTGATCTGAATAAGATAATTTAGTTCATAATTTTTTTTTCAAATTGTGCAATTCAACTTATTTTGTTGGATGTTTGAATACATGGCAATCCCCTTTTATGAAATCTGGGTTTAAAACAATTGTTAACATTTTATGTGGTATCCTTGTCAATAGTTTGGTAATTTCAAGAGTAGTAGGGAGAGCTTGAAAATTATTGTCCAAAAGCATAACCACATTGAGCAACAATATATGTCTTATGTTTTGAATAACTCATATAAGTTTTCTCTAATTGTCAAAATATATAACAAAATTAAATTTCTTTCAAAATTAAAAAAAATATTAGTAAGCAAGATTCCTTTTAAATCACAAATGTAATGGTATTAATATTTAAAAAGAAGTTAGTTTCTTTAACTTATTTACTTAAGAGACAATCTGTGCTATCCTTACACTGACTGCTGCATTGGTACAATATTTTTATGAAAAACCCAGATCTCATCACTATGTATTTAGTAATAATGTGTTATCATTCGTTCTGAGGATTCAGCAAAAATGATTGAGCTACTGAAACCTGATACTTTTACTCTATGTGCACTGGATATCATTTTATTTCACTTGACTCACAGCTTTTTAATCTAACTTTATTTTTTGAAATATTATGAATTATGAATGTGAATTGTTTTTTAATTTAATAGACAATTCAGAGTGTATAAAATATTATTTAAATTTTTTTGTCAAATAATCTGCCATGATTATTTGTTAAACATTACATTCCTTTACACGTATATTTTTATCCTGCTTTAAACTATCAGTAACGTGCCTTAAACTTACTATAACCTATAATATTTACCGAAAAAAACATCATAAAATAACTGAATTCTATAAGTACAATTCTTTTTGTCACCAATGCTAGATCACAGCTCAAATCACTATTTTGTATATATATATATATATATATGTATATATATATAGCATCAAGAAAAAAAAGCAAAAAATGGTAAACTGGTATAAATATCACATTCAATTCATGCATGTATCTGTCTGTAAGGTCAATTTTTTTTTTATTTTAATACAAGCTTGTCACTTATTTTTTCTTTTGGCAATTGTGATGGAATGAAATTAAGGAAAATGCCAGACTGTAACCAAAAAATCAGACTCAGGATCAGCTAAATGATCGTCTATCTTAGTAACACTATTATGTTAATCCACCAGCTTTTGTAAACACTTTATTCATTGTTGTGATACTAACAGTGATTTCAAATATCTATTGTTAATAAAGATTAAATAAAGATTATTGTATAATTGATTACATTCTATAAATCAGTAATAATGATTTAAATTAATTTTTTCAGGTCAGTTACAATGTTGGATGGAATTAGCTGAGCAATGGCAGTGGCAGCTTTATATGACTCTAGTCGCATTATTAGTATTCGTCATTCCTGCTATTATTATTACTGCTTGTTATGCAATAATAGTTTCAACAATATGGAGTAAAAGTAGTCACATTGTTGTAGTTGACAACACACATAAACGCAACAATAAAGGTTAGTAGTTAATATAATATTCATGATTATTTGTTTTGGAAAAATGTATGCATAATTTTCACATTTTATTATTGTTTTCAGTTAATAATTTGTTTTGATTCTCTTAATCTTCTTACATACTTTTTCATATTCTAATATATCACATTGTATGCTTACATACTAAATTACAGATTTATTTTTAATTTTCCAGCTTTACTTTATAGCGATTGTTGTGGCCCTTCATGTGATCCCTGAATTAAATATTGTCCCTTGTAAGTACACAAACTAGAATTGCTATTTCACTATGCCTATTAAAGTAGCAGCTTCTTTTTTGGCTACTTTACATTTTTAGCTAAGCCCTTTAGAAAGATTGTGATGTCTAATCCTTCTAATTGTCCCTTTCCAGGAAAGAAAAGACGAAGAATAATAAGTGGTATAAAGTGGAAGATAGGAATTATCACCCTCTACTGAAGATTAAGGTTAACATTGCTGATAATTATGTATCATCTTTTAGTAGTTCAATCCATTGATAGGTCTCTCTACCAATTCTCCAGAACTATTTTCTGCCCTCCTCTTCATTTCAGTATAGATTTGACACTAAAATATACATTAATTATGCATTGGTTGCATTATACACTAGAAATGAAGTTCTTCTTAGTTTTGTTATTTCTTTTTCGGTTGATAGTTTTCAAGCATTTCAATTTGATCTTATCAGATGTTTGTGGGATCCCTGTACAAGTACTTTTTTTGGTATATGTTGCAATTAATAAATTTGATTAAAGAAATTTTCCACATTTCATATCAAATGTTTGGAAAATTAAATAGTATTGTTTTTGTATATCATCAGCATGGTAGAGATATTGCACGGCAGATATTGCTCAAGTTTTTCATGCTTAATGAGCTTCCCAATAGTCAACCCATAAAACAAAATATGTTTCCCTCCACCCATCCTTATAAATCTTAAAAACAAGACCTCACATCTTAATGCAGACTTATGATTTTTATTGTACTATATTTTTATGCTCCCCTTATTCATTAAAGATTACAGAGTATTTTTTATGTTTTATTAATCTTCACATAATAATTATTTTTCAAGATTTTTTCATCTTTTCCAGCATTTTCTTCAGTTGCTTTTTGTTTTCTGCCACCATTATCACCACCACCAATATCTTCTGTCAAACAAATTATTTTTATTAAATAAGTAAAATTAAAGATTAAAGCTATCAATAATGTTCTAGCTGAATTAACTAACCAGCTAATAAATTAACTACCATAAATTAGTTATTTATTTTGGAAAAACTACCAATTGATCTTTTGTTTGGTTGGTAACTTTTAGATATTGTCTTTATCTCCCCTTCTCTCTCTCTCTCGCTCTCTCATCTCTATCTCTCTTTCTCTCTCTCAGTATTCCAATCTCTGTATTCTAGTCCTTTTTCATGTTTTTAGATACTATAGGAATTAGGTTTGCCACCACTACTGCTAACCATAGTGTCAAACTACTATGAATACTAAATTAGTGCTTCTAGAAGCGAAAGTAGCATTTGCATCCACAGAATGTTATTCATATCTCACTGAAGGCTTTACCAGGTCTTGATTTCCAATTAGTGGTTGCTCAAAATATTTTACAGTGATTTGTCTGAATTATGATTTTACTTTTTTGTCATTGTGGCACAGCAGTTAAGTCCTTTTCACAAAGAAAGTCATCACATTGAGGCCTATTTGTATTTTAATACCCCTTTAATTTTAATATTTTTTTTGCTTGTTTCTGCCACCCAGTTGCCATTTACAACATTGGGTAGTAAATAATAAAACAACATGACATGACCAATCTATGATTTTGCACATTTGTACCTAAAATGTAAACTACAAAATCATGGGATTATATGCTAAATCTAAATATCTTTAAGATCGTCATACTACTTTTGTATATGCACTTATTGAGAAAACACATATGATTAACCAGAAAAGTATTATGTACCCATAAATGATAAGTTACATTTATTATCAAATAAATGATTATAAAATGAGAACATTGATAGACAAAACCTGAAACTAGCCTATTTTATTGGAGTGACACAAGAAAGATGATGTCTCACAGATGAATAAGTAGTATAATGTAATAAATAATATAAGTCATAATAAATGAAAACTATAAACTTAAAATTTGTTATGTAAGTGTTTTATACAGAAGAATTGAGAGGAGAGTGGAAGAAGTGTTAGGAGAAGACCAATTTGGTTTCAGAAAAAGTATAGGGACAAGGGAAGCAATTTTAGGCCTCAGATTAATAGTAGAAGGAAGATTAAAGAAAAACAAACCAACATACTTGGCGTTTATAGACCTAGAAAAGGCTTTCGATAACGTAGATTGGAATATAATGTTCAGCGTTTTAAAAAAATTAGGGTTCAAATACAGAGATAGAAGAACAATTGCTAACATGTACAGGAACCAAACAGCAACAATAACAATTGAAGAACATAAGAAAGAAGCCCTAATAAGAAAGGGAGTCCGACAAGGATGTTCCCTATCTCCGTTACTTTTTAATCTTTACATGGAACTAGCAGTTAATGATGTGAAAGAACAATTTAGATTCGGAGTAACAGTACAAGGTGAAAAGATAAAGATGCTACGATTTGCTGATGATATAGTAATTCTAGCCGAGAGTAAAAAGGATTTAGAAGAAACAATGAACGGCATAGATGAAGTCCTACGCAAGAACTATCGCATGAAAATAAACAAGAACAAAACAAAAGTAATGAAATGTAGTAGAAATAACAAAGATGGACCACTGAATGTGAAAATAGGAGGAGAAAAGATTATGGAGGTAGAAGAATTTTGTTATTTGGGAAGTAAAATTACTAAAGATGGACGAAGCAGGAGCGATATAAAATGCCGAATAGCACAAGCTAAACGAGCCTTCAGTAAGAAATATAATTTGTTTACATCAAAAATTAATTTAAATGTCAGGAAAAGATTTTTGAAAGTGTATGTTTGGAGTGTCGCTTTATATGGAAGTGAAACTTGGACAATCGGAATATCTGAGAAGAAAAGAATAGAATGTATTGCGACAAATAGATGAAGAAAGAAGCATTTGGAAAAATATAGTTAAAAGAAGAGACAGACTTATAGGCCACATACTAAGGCATCCTGGAATAGTCGCTTTAATATTGGAAGGACAGGTAGAAGGGAAAAATTGTGTAGGCAGGCCACGTTTGGAGTATGTAAAACAAATTGTTGGGGATGTAGGATGTAGAGGGTATACTGAAATGAAACGACTAGCACTAGATAGGGAATCTTGGAGAGCTGCATCAAACCAGTCAAATGACTGAAGACCAAAAAAAAAAAATGTAAGTGTTAACTAATACATAACAGTAGCAAAAATTTATTACGCTTGAGATATCTGCATTCAACAATGAAATTCAGTGAAGATGTATTTAACTGTTTTATTTTAACTCATTACAGTTTCTGGAAAGGAATGAGTCAAGGAGTATTAATGTGAGCAAGATGAATAGATACCATTGTAACTAATTCAGCAAAATAATTCCCCAGCACATAGTAATACTATCATTTGACAGCAATAGTAATTACTATCAATTCCTGATGACTAATCAAAGCAGATATCACAATACTGTATAAGATTCAGATCGCCCTCTTGAAGGTTCAATAATTATTAATAGATTAAAGCAACTCAGTTTATCAAAGATAAGTATTCCAAAACAAGACTATTTGGGAAATAATATTAATAGTCATTGCAGATCTTTAAAATTCTGATATCTTAATGAATAAATAGTCCAGAAACAGTTTGTTTTTTTTTTTTGTAATTTTCCTCTTATTTTTAAGGTAAATGTGAAACACACACATTTTCTAAACATCAGTTTTATCATTGATAAAATCATCGTTTCTCTTTATCCAGTTCTTATTTCTCTGGGCAACAGAGAATGGATCTGCATTTAAATCTATCCATGAATTTCTAACATTTAAAAAAAAAAATAATAATTATTTTTGAAATATTTAATGCAAATATAGGATTAGTTTTAATAGAGTAATATATAATGAAACTATTGTTTAAGATTAAATCAATCTAAATTATTCCTTATTTGAGAAAAATGTTTCTAAAGATTAGATAGAATTGTATATAAAATAAAAGAGAAACCCGTTCATGGCAGGTTCTCTCCACAATTCTTTATAAAAATTTTTCACTTTTTCATTTTTCTTGTTCAATTTTTTTTGTAAGTTTCCTCCTTATACGTTTAAATTAAAATTTTCTTTTGCTATCATTCCATTTGATACTATTTGAAAGAAACCAAAACTTGTCTGCCTTGTTCAATTCTCTCCATTATGTACTTCATTCTTCTCTTGGTGCAGAATTTCATTATTGATTTCTTCCTGTCTTTCCTACTCTACTTCTTAAAAACGTCATCTTAACAGCCTATATTTTAATTTCTCTTCTTGAAGTTATACAATATTTTGAATCATATGTTAAAATAAGGATATAGTAACTCATGAATATATCTGCTTATGCTCCATCAGTATTTCTTATCCCTTATTAACATAATATCACTCTTTTATAATCCTTCTATCTCACCTGTACTCTACAACAAGTTTCCCAGATTTACACCTTAAATTTCTTTATGATAATGTCTAATGCCCATGTATATTTGCAGATTGCCTTTTTATTTCAGTAATTTCTTGTCATTAACATGTTTTTTTTTCCTTATGTTTACAAGCCTCACCCCTTTCCTATTTTACTTCTACTTATTTATATAGCACTAAAATGATTTTGAATTGTATCTTCTTTTTTTACCAGAATTATAATGCCTTCAAGGAGATAGTAAATCTATAAATCGTTTACCCATTTTTATAATTTCTGAGGGCAGTCTTTTATTACTTAATATTATCTATAATTTCATTTTTGGGAGGCTGTTATAGACTTTCTTAACAACTATAAAAGTTATAATTTGTATTTCCTATACACTAAACCAACTCAATCACCTGCTACGTAACACATATCAAAGTATTACCTCTTCCTCCAGCGTTCATATTCTTCTTCATCTAACTTATATTCCACTTTTCCCACATTCTTTTACCCAATATCTGTTCAAAAGTTTTCAGTTTATGGTGCATCATTGCTCCTCTACAGTTTTTCTTTTTACCATATTTTGTCTTAGGATATTATTTTTTAGTCATGCTTTTGGTTTTTGTTTTTTTATTAAGAAAAATAAGAAAGGAGGACTTCTTTCTTTGAAAAAAGAAAATTATTTGAAAAACTTAAAGTATTATAAATATATATATATATCAGCTTACCAATCTAATTTTTAATATTACATTTATAATAATTATATTTTACCAATGGTGCCATGTTTGAAAAGTTTAATATAAAATTAAAGTAATGAAAAATAATTTACATTATATGATATATTTACATTACTGAATTTGAAATACTTTAGAAATCTATAGGAGTAATCTCTTTATCCTTTATTGTTACTGCAAATAAATTAAAAAAAAAAAAATTGAATGAGTAAACTTGAAAGTAATAGAACCTATGTAAAAAAACCACAGTACATATTAGAAAATGACCCATGTTCAATTTTACTTATATTTCTTTACTTTTTAACTCATTTCTAATAAAAAATTTCTTTGTTTTTAGCAGTTTTTTTTAATTTTGCAATGACTTCAAAAAGTTCAAATATAGAAGAGAATTGAAGAAGAATTATTTTATAATTTTTTGTATTACTTTAAAATTAATTTTATTATTTTTATAATTATTTTATTATATAAATATACATGTTTACTGACAATAAAAGAAAAAGATTTGTCTTATTACAGTATATATATATAAAACAATAACTTTTTTGAATATGTAATAAATTTGTCAGAGAGGCACCAATTCATATTCCCTTATATGTTGCCATTTTGATAAAACAAGTTTCCACTAAGATAAGTTTCAGTAAAATGTATTATATTAAATAATGTCTTTAAAAGCTTATCTATTTACTGAATTTTAAATAAAGTAACTTTTTGTTATGAACTTAATTTACATACTTTGTGAATATACGTAATTGTATGTAAAAAATACAGAAACCAGTTAGTTGATCTCTAAATTTATTATTTCTCTTTAGGATAACATACATATACAGGAGTAATGTAGTTTAGGTAATATTGACCTTAGAAAGTTGTAAAAATAGATCAGATATAGAAACATAAATTTCACAAAATCATTATAAATTGAGTAAAATTTAGACTGAAGAGTAATAGTATGTGGAAAATTTGTATTTCTTAATTAATTCTTCAGACATTTTTTCTATTCAGCTTCAAGGGTGCTATGCATGCTCTGTACATACACATGTTATATAACCTGACTCTTTTATATCATTATTACTAACTCAAACAGCATAACTTGATTTAATTTCAAAATGGTTCAATATAAAATATTCCTCAACTGAAATTGGCAATTTGCAGTAAATAATTGCTTGTTTTTGTTTAAATATACTATTATTTATCTATTTGTTTAATATATTGCATGTTTTTATTACAAAATTTATCATTAGTGTAGTATTCATTTAGTGAATATTTTTTTTAAAAATAGTAATAAACCTCTGCTCAAGAAATCTGTAAATAGTAAAGAATAGTACTTTTTCAATTCTTCTTTAAATTTTAACTCTTGACTCATAATTGGGCAAATGTTTGAAAGAATTGAAAAATTTAGTTTATTTTATTTTTTCACTTCTATTTCTACTTAAAAAATGTCTGAAAAATATATCCCTTACAAAAAAAATTGTTTACAAGAAACAAATGTAAGAAACCTGCGTATTGATAAAAATAAGAAAAGAAATGTCTCTGCATTAGAAATAGATTACAAATAAGCTAGTATGTATATGTGTTTACACGTGAAAGAGATTAAGAAATTTCTGTTTAAGTACCTAAGAAAACTTAAATGTAAGCTATTCGAAATGTTTTATTTTATTCAAAATTAGTAATAATAATAGTTTGTGTGATAACATTTTGAATAATTTTGCTAACATAAGTGTAATTGATTATTGAATTCTTTCATTTGATTATTTACTAGTTTAAACTCAGTATTATGATTCATTAGCCAAATTGTTTAAAAATGATAAATATTGTATTAATCTGTAGTGAGTATTGAAAGTACATAATTAGAAATTTATCTAATTTAATCACAATAAATATTATTGTTTAATTTTCTCCATTTAGATTATTTATCAGACATTTAACAGTTTTTCATTTCAAATATTTGTCTAAATGTCTGATATTTCTTAAGAAATTTACAGTTTTCTAGCAGATATATTTAATACTATTTTTCAAAGTTCAAAAGAATTTGATTGATTTGATTTGTTACTTTAAAAAAAAAAAAAATTGGCTTTTATATTTTAGAAGAAGAGAGAGAGAGTAAAGTATAAAAGCCAATTTTTATACATATATATATATATATATATATATATATATATATAATAAGAAATTCGGTATTCAAAAACTGTTGCTAAGTGATTAGCAGTATAAGATTTTATGATATTATTAATCATTTTAAAATGAAACTGTAAGCAAATTAGATCAAATATTTTTCAAGATTTCCAGTGAAAATATTTCTTAAAATTTCCAGTGAAAATTTTAATCACAGATAAAAATTAAGAAGGGATAATAGGCTTAGGTGACTGTTCTGGTTGTTCATCTAGTGAAAAATGAGAACCTACCCACAAACTATTAAAAGAGGATGATATGTACGTCATGTAAAGTAATTGGATTCTTGAGGCACAGACACTCCGGCTCACCATTCCTGAGATGTATGGTGAATCCAACCCCAACCACAAAAATACACCTATATCCACTTTCTAATATTCAAATCTGTGTAAAAGAAATGCAATTTTACTAAGATTTGAACCTGAGAATCTTCGACTTCTAATATAAGCTGTTAAGCTATTGATTTGTGATGATGAGTTTAACACTAAATCAACCTTGTCTGCTATATGTTGGAAAATGATAATATTATCTAAGGCTTGGAAATTTTCAATTCGCTACAAAATTCCTTATCCATTTCCCAAGTACAAGCTTCATGTTCCTGTCAAATTATCAAGAAAAAAAAATTAACTTTTTTTATTATTGTTAAAATATTAAGTACAAGAGTATATGTATGTTAATCTTTGATGAATGAAATGATATTAAATATTTTTTTTACAAATTTTCTAAAAGAAATTGAATATAAAAAAGCAGTTATGTGAAAATTTATACTTATAATTTTGAACCAGTTTTATGTAAATTTCATTCACATAATTTTATTTATTTCTTTTTTGCTGTTAAATTTTTATATATTCTAATCATAATCCCGATCTAGGAGTGAGACACGATTTCTAGGCAGAAAACTGTATTTTTCAACAGAATCAATAATAATTATCATTTAAATATCGGATATACATCTAAATGTGTTTTAATATCATTAAACTTTTAAATTACATAGAAAATAAATAGAATTTAATTACAACTGACAAAATTTGATAAGTACACACGCAGACACACGAAAGCACTCTCTCACTCTCTCTCTCTCTCAATCACACACACACACACACACACACACACACACAAGTATATATATGTATTGTTATGAACGATATCGCCTGAAGATCATTAACACGTTGTAGTAGATTTTAGAGCGGGTTGGACTGTATGTTCATAGGTGATAAATGAAGACAACGCCTTGTTGATTGTTGAATAATGGTTTACTGAATTATCTTGACATATAATAAAAGATAATTATTCTCTTAGATTCTTAATCTATTAATTAAAAGATAATTAATTAGACTCTTAGATTGTAAACATCTAAGAGTCGGCTACGCCTCCCCCCTCCCCATAATTTCGTAGAAACAAAAATAGCCTCGAGCGGCAGACTAAAGAGGTCTGGTAGAGATTCCGGTGGGTTAATTCCGAAGGTGGTGGTGGTGGTAAAAGCGGTCTTTGTAGAAGTGGATCTATTGGCGTAAAGGCTTAAGAGGGAGAAGTGTCTTGCCTTTAACGTGTCTTTTCTTCAATGTGTAAAAAAGATGAACGGCTTGGTTTGCAAGTATACAGATACAAAAACTATGATTGCTCTATCAAAAACTATGACTGCTACGTAATATGGAAAGATTAGCTGGAATGGTGGAAATGTTCCGTGCCGTTCTGGATAATCAGCCTGCTGAGGCTACGCAAGTACCTTTGAAGACAGTTGATGTGGTGGTGGAAGTCACCCAAACATATTTTTTCATCTCTGATATGGCTACGCAGACGAACGGCAGTGGTGTCCGGCATTGCATTGAGGTGCGGCAGACCCTTTTTAATATGGAATGGATGATGGTGACCTACCCCGATTGATCTTCCAGCGGTGGTCGAGGGAGTAATTTACGTCAACTTCTGCATTATGGATGTCGGTGGCATCGAGGTTTGGCTTGGGCGGTCGACCTGGGATGTGGACGATTGGTCGAAGTTATTGAAGGAGATGCCCTGGCCGAGCAGGTGCTTCGGACGGGATCGTTGCGGGTGGCCCTGGTGGCGGTCGACAGTAGCCTTGCCATAGATATGGCAGGTTGAATTTTTTTATGATAGTCCTCCTCTGTTGGCGAGGAGCGGTCAATAACTCCTTGTTTAGTCTGCTCGGTTGGACCTGGCCGAGAACACGAATTTCACTTTTTGTAAGCCTCAAGGGTGGATTGGGCTTCATCTTCAGAAGGTTGCCGAATTTATGGCTCGAAGACATTCAATTAAGCTGCGGGTACGTATAGAAGTGTCCTCGTTAGTGGCCAGAGGGGGTCCAGTCCCAGTGAGGAAGCCGGCATGTCCCCTAACTATGACAGTGGTGATAAATGCGGCGGATCGCATATGTGCGGACCTCCTTCGTTCAGTTCACTGTGTCGCTGGGCGAAGCAAGCATTACCTTAGCAAGAAGGGGTCAGTCAGGGGACCTCCAGAATTAAGGATTCAGAATATTGGGTGCACAGCTGAGCAGTTACGCCGGCAAATAATGTACAAAGTGGAGGATACTACAGCTACGACAGGTAGGGGCGTTCAGTGAGTCCATCTGTTGATTAAGGATATCGGCGCCCTTACCTCTGAGTAGGAACTTGTGCGTGATATACAGAAGACGGCGAGGGCATCAGTCACGACTGATGTCCTCTCCCTAAGGCCCCTGTTTGGGGATACTAAGGTGGCGATGGTGGCGGTTCCTCCTCTGCTGGCCAACAAACTGCTAAAGGATGGCTGCATCCGCGTTAGGTGGGTGTCTTGCAGAGTTCTGAGGAGGTCCGCGGAGAAACGATGTTATTATTGCTGGGGAATCGGTCAGCAGGCTGGGTTCTGCAGTTCTCTCGATAAACGAGCTAATTGTTTCAACTGTGGGGTCCAACGAGGCCAGGCTTACTACTATGAGATGTAAAAAGTCAGAGGACAAAAGACGACTCCCGTTAAAGCCTATCATGGCTATGAACGGGGGGGAGGGTGACGACCGGAAGCGTCACAGGCTGGTGTCTTCCTCTACGGAGTCGGGATGTAGGGTTACGGGGGGGCATCTTCGGACGGATTATCGGACAGAGGTCAACTGTTTCCTGTGTAATGTTTGGGGTTACTCTTTGGGGGGACGTGGCTGCAGGGCCAGCTCCGGAAAATGAGACACGTCGCCTTTTTCATGGAGAAGACCTACGTTGGGACATCCCCGTCCAGGATGAGTCTGCAAGGTGTCTCACTGCCGATAATTGGGGGGGACTCCCCTGGGATTTTCGTGGAACTTCATATTGTTGGGTATATTAAGACTATGGTACCGGTGGGGATCCCTTTGGAGGCGTGGCGTAAAGACCGAGTCCCGGTAGGGGATCCCTTTTAGATGCCGTCATTAAAGGCATGACGCATGACTTAAAGAAAGAGTCTCGGCTGCCTGGTGGGAGCTATGGTTCTCGACATGGTAGCTTGAGGTGATAGTACCCTTGGAGTTGTGTTTATAGTTGCTGGTCCGGCTTCAGGGGCAGGGGAGGGGAAATGACGAGCTCAAAAAAATTCCATAAATGTTTATAAATAATAAATAAAAACAGTAATAATAATAATTATAAATTAATTTTACTACCGTAATTCATTCATTCTTTCAATATCGTAGCAGATCTAAAACATAAATATTGTATTTTCGATAAAAATAAATCTTACTCAAAATACTATCGATTATCAATTTAGAGTTTTATATATAATTTTTTTTGTCCTTTCTATTTGCAATTACACATACATATAGGCAAAACACGTGGGTCAAATCAAATGATAAACAGTAATAAAAATTATAAGAATTTTGAATTCTATATATACATATCCTCCTAGCAATTTATGGATTTTGAAGCCAACTTCTCTGTTATTGTGTTAAGTAAGGTTAGTTTCGTGTTACAATAATTTTTTTTTTAAATCGAATAATATGTAGATAACAAATTAATTAATTTTATTTATATTTAAACTTTTTTCGCTTTTCCTTGATCAATTTTCATCATTCAAAAAAAGAAACATTTTTACTCAAGAGGTAATCAGTTTTTGAGACCCAATAATCCCATTCCGAGACGCCCGCCGCCAGGGCAAACCGCCCGGCGGGCTGTGGAGGCGTGCCTGTGTCACGCCTCCGCAGCTAGTATATTTATATATGTGTAATTAAATACTTATGATAACTCTAGCGTTAATAACTTAGCATATCATTTTTACATGTGCTTGAATTAAAAGTTGATTATGTTTCGACACAAACATACAACTTTTTTAGGAACATCATAAATATGAAAAAAATTTAAAACAATTTACGTTCCCTTGTTGATGTTAAATAAATTATCTGAACTAGTCTATCCATTTTAATACATTAACTTTTTTTTACATGTGCTTCATTGAACATGTTTAATTAATGAACCTTCATAAAATAATAAATTAATTAAATAAAAAAAGTACTATTTTTATGTCATAAAAGAATACGTGAAGGAAGCCTTCATTTCTAAGATCTGGAATATGCTTGTTGAATTATGTTGTTCGTTATTCTTTTCAGCTGCACCAGTTTGTTTAACCAGACAACCAGGAGAGCTCATAATTTAACAAGTTAGGAAGAGAAACAGCTCCCTCTAGCCTACGCATCCACCCTAACTGTCTACCTGTGTATCTTTATTGATGGTGGTAGTAAAATAAACCTTGACCGGAAAGTAGATTACCTGAGCTCTAAGAAAACATTGTAAAAAAAGCTTATTAAGTGTATAAAATACATAAACAAATCGTCCTGAAAACTTCAATAACCCGAAATAGTGTTTCGAGAAATAATTTTACGACAAATGAATTTTATCCCAATATGTACATGTAAATTCAAAACTGTTTCATTTTTAAAAATATTTAGGGATTTTTATAGCTACGAATTATTTGTCAAAACCCTTCTCCGAATAATATCTATGCAAAAATTTAACATTCAAACAAAACCAAAAATTTACAAAACGAAGAAATTTTTTTAAATTAAACTAGTAGTTTTAATGACTTTAAATCCCAAACGATCAATTATTTCATAATTATGACACCAAATAAATATTTAATTAAAAAACATTCTCACCAAATGTCAAGGACTTCACGTAAAATTACAGAAAATTTAATTTCTGTGATGATTATGTATAACGATGTTTCTTGCATGTAAATAGATTTACTTTACATAAGTTCAATTGATTTTTTAAAATTAATTTTAACAATTACCCATCATTTTACAGAATTAAATATTTAAAATAACCGAAATCTTATCTTAGTTAAAGATATATTGAATAGCTTTCATTGTGATTTGGGCTAATACATACTCTAGTAGGATAGACGGAATCGCCTTTCGGAATATTTATATTTCATGAATTTTTTTAAGATCTCCTGAGTCCTAATATACTAAAGATGTTGACTATAGGATTAGCTCTCTATAAAGACCTGCGCACGCGTTTTGTTATACACGCACGTGCATGTGTGAGTTTATTAACTCAACCGAGTGTAAGCACATCTGAACACTTTTTGATCAATACGCAATTCAGCTGATCAATAGTGTTTATTGATAAATAATATTTACTATAATTATTTATTCTTCGGCCTTTTATTTTCAGGTTTTGACTAAAAGTTTTACAAACAGTTTTATTTAATATATAATTGTCAGTTTATATAATTGTCTATATTTAATATTGCGTCGCCAATAATTAAATAACTATTAATTTGAGTTTTATTCTTATTTATTTTATTAAAATTATGGGAATACAAACACTTCCCTTTAAAGATTTAACAGACATCCACCATCATAAGCGAGTTAAATTTGTTTACATTACGCTCGCTTAATATGAAATATAGAAAAAAGGTAATGTAATTAGAAAGAAACTACGCTTCCCTTTTCAAAAACGTTAATTAATTTGTTTATTTACATTTAAACATGAAATTTTTAAATTGTGATTGTTTTAGATGATAGTAGGCATCACAAAATTATCAATCCCGATATAACTTTTTTTCAGGCATAAATGTAATAATTTTTTAAACTGAAACTCACTTTTCAAGAACAGTAAAAATAATCAATTTTTTAATAATTTTTCGTCAGAATATTAGCGATATTCACTATCAAGAAAATAATTTTTAAAATGATTATTTATACTTTTTTACGTGGATTGATTTGTTTTTAGAACACACTAATGTATTTGCATGCTTCCAATATATTATTTAACAGTGATTGTATGCTTTAACTTTGTATTTTGAACAAAAGTATTTCACTGAATGAGATGTGATGTAAAATAAGCTAGTCAGCTGAAGTTCAATTAAAGTGAAACTTTCTGAAGTGCTGTTAAAATGACCTGTTTTAAACTATTACTGTTGATTAATAAAACAGTGAACATTCTACAGCAGTCTATGCTATAATGACATACATATTTTATATTTGCTTTAGGGTTACAAACTAAATAAATTATTATGAAGTGGTTATAGTTAGAATTTCAATAGAAATTCGTGGTATTTTAGATTTTAATAGAACTTTTGAATTCTACTTAAATGACTTAAAGAAATTTTTTTTATTTATTATGATATAGTGCTTGCACTTTTAATGCATTTAGTTAAATAACATTTTTACTTATTTAATAAATCATTCATTAAATTGCATTTCAATGCTTTCATTATTCATTTTTAACCATTGCAAATACTGTTTAAGAGATTATCTAGAAACAAAGAAAATAATAACTTATAATAAAACTACTCCTTTTTAAATATACCTTCAAAAAATCACTTCAGATCTTATTTTCAATCTCTATGACAGTGGGAAAATCATCATTTATGCCTCTTTTAAAATATTTTAACACATTTGATCATGTACAATAATGTATTTCATATTCTTCAATACAACATAGAAAACTGGAATCTAAAAGAATAATTTTTATTTTTAAACTTTATTAAAAAATAATTAGTACTTCAAATCCACATCCATTCTTATTTCAATGCATTATGCAGGCTTCTTTAAAATCTTGAAATATCTGACTATTAACAACTATTAAATCTTGACAGGAATCCAGAGGGTATTGGGTAGAAAAAAAGAGTAAAATGTGCACATAATTATAAATTTGAAAGGAAGTTTTAATACTGATGCAGAAAGGATGAATCTAGGAGAATAAAAAACTAATAAAATATACATAAATAAGTACAGATGTTGGAAAGATTGCTAAAGCTAACGCAACCAGTGTGGCTCACTGAGGTGCTTCAAGACATCAAAGAAGCAGGCATTGCACTGCAAGATCTCAGAACAGGATCTGGAAATTATAACAACTTGCCCGGTGTTAAATTAGCAGAAAAGCCTAAAAAGAGAACGGGGACGGTTTGGACAGAGGAACGGAAAAGGGATTTTTCCAGGAAAATGAAAGAGTATTGGAAGATAAGAAAGACTAAACATAAATGACTAACTGGTCCTTCCGTGCCGTAAAAATAAAAAATAAAAAAAAAAAGTAAAAAAAAAAGATAAACCAGCTCCTAACAAAACATCACTATTAAGGTTAGTTGCAAAATTTAGAGAGACTGGTTCTGTTAATAACAAGGAACACAAAAGATCTGAAATCAAAGACCGATTACTCGCCTCGCCAAATAAATCGATCAGACGTTTGTCTGCTGAAATTAATTTTTGTAAATCAACTGTTCATCGGGCGACCAAAGAATTACAATTACGACCTTATCGCATTCAAACGGTTCATCAACTTCTTGACCCCGACAAATAAAAACGGCTACAATATTGTCAACGGTTCCGTCGATTTCTGCGTGAGGGAATTAATGTTATGGATTCGTTATTTTTCACAGATGAAGCACGGTTTCATTTGGATGGCTACGTAAACAGCCAAAACAGTAGAATTTGGAGTGCTGAAAATCCCTACGTTTATCACGAAAAACAATTACACCCGCAGAAGTTGGGCGTGTGGTGCGCGATATCGCGGAAGAAAATAATCGGTCCTGTTTTTTACGAGTACACCATTAATGCAGAATGATATCAGGATATTTTATTTCAGTTCATTGCACTGCTGGCAATGAACTGCCAGCAAAAATTATATAATTTATGAAATAAATTACTAATAAATCTTTAAAACATCTTTTGAATGTAATTAAAAATTGAATATTAAGAACATTAGATAATTGATACATACTCTAACTTGCAAAAAACAAATTTATTTGATTTTTTAGATGTCGCACATTGATTTATGTTTTGGAATTAATAATATTTTAACTACAGTTTTCTCAAAAATGACAATAGCTTGAAAAATGCTTTTTGTACCTTTAAATAGAATTCTCTTCCATATTTCACATGATTTTTGTTAATTTCTTTTCTTTATATCAAATGGTTTTGCTTTTTTCTTTTACTGTCATCTCAAGACCTATTTATAGATTTCTAAATAATGTTTTTTTTTTTTTTTTTCAACTTACTTATTGGTAAAATATTAATATAAATGTAAAAATTAATGCATCATCTAAGTAAAAGGGTACTCGTTTGTAAATTATTTACTATAATAATTAATTCTATTTGACTAAATTTAACGTTAATTGTTATTGTCAGCATCATTGACATCATTTTTTTTGTCATCCATAATGATCAAAGGTGAAAATTACACAAAATTTTGAAGAAAAAAATTATACAGATATAAATACTTTTTTCATTTTTTCAAGCATAAATTTGATTCTTTTGTTAGCAGAACCCTCAAAATTAATTTCTTCTATTTATAAATGAATTTTCTTCTTTTAAGAAAAATTTATTGTGTAAAAATTTGTAAATTATTTTGTAGGACTGACAGATAACTCAGGACGTCATAATCATTATCATCATGATCACGATAGTAGAAGAGCAAGTTCTAGGGGTTTAATACCCCGAGCTAAAGTCAAGACTGTAAAAATGACTTTTGTTATTGTTTTTGGTAAGTATTGTTTATGTATATTTTATTGTAGATAACTAATCTATATTATAAAAAAATTAATGAACTTTTATTAATAGTTTTTCCATGAATAAAATCTGTTCAAATTGTTCTACTTGTATAAGAATGTATTTTTGGTGTGAGAATAAATTTAAAGATGAAATTCAATCTCTAAATAATATATTTTATAAAAAATTCACAAAAATTTCTTAGTTCTGCTTTGAATAATTTTCAACATAATTTTACTTCAAATACTGCACAAATATCTGAACAATAAATTGTGCTTTACAGGCATTAGTTATTTATTGTTATGTAGTGGAAAAATTATATTATATATACACTATACACTAAATTTACACTACACATGTAAAAAGTTACCTAGGATATTTTTTTTGAGGTGGGTAATTTATGATAAAGTTTATTATATTATAATTACGTGTTTAAATAAACCAAAAAGGGTTTTAAAAATTAAAAAAAATTGTTTGTGCTTTCCTGCCTCCAAAATCACGTTCTGAGAACATTTTTTTTAGTTTTTCTATGTTTACTATGTTAAACTGAATAAATTAAAAAACGTTCTACTGAAAAATATACAAAAAATAAAAAGTTACCTAAAATTTCTTTCTTGAGAATTTAGAGATGAATTTTAATTAAATTTTATTATAACATTACTACAATTTTATTAATTTAAATTCAAAAAATCTGATGTAGACAACACGTGACTTTCTTGTACGCCTATTAAGTTATATTTATACATTTTTTTTTTTAAATGAAAAGTACATAAAATTTTATTTCATTAATAACTTCGGATATATATTTTTTTTTTTTTGTTATTGAATCATTATTTATTGTAATTTTTTTTTACGATGACTGGCTAATAATTATTAATAAATTAATATATTTAAATTTTAAAAAAAAGTTAAAAAAAGGAGATGAAGACTGATTCGAACCGATGTGCCTTTCCCTAAGATCCAAATATTTCATTAATTAAAATTTTATTTGGCTATAACTGTAGAACCAATGAAAATAAGTACCACTTATGACATATTGTTGAAAATCGCTTAATGAGGGCTTATTACTGCAGTTAAGAAAAAGTCCAAAAACCCCCAAAAATTGGATTTTTGGGCTTTTTTAGACACTTTTGGTTCAGTAGATTTCATTCAAAAGGGGAGGTGCACAACTAGATGTTACAAAAGTCCTAAATCCAAAATTTCAACATCCTACGGCTAATCGCTTTTGAATTATGCGAGATACACGCATACATACAGACAGACGTACGTACGTACGTACATGCAGACTGCAAGACGAAACTAGTCAAAATGGATTCAGGGATGGTCAAAGTACACTTTGACCATTTCCGTTGAAATCTGAAAACCAAGATTGTTCGCGATGACAATACTTCCATTACTTCGTACAAGAAAGTAAAAATCGATATTTATAAAAAACATTTTCGGCTCCACTCCCTCAATACTGCTGCTCTCAAAGTATTTTTTTGAGAACCTGCAATATATTATGCCTAGGAATACATAAAAAAATTGTTTAAAATAATATGTAATAAATTAAAAGATATACTTTGTCTTTTTTTGAGGAAAAGGGTAATTTTGAACCATCCTTTTTCTTAAAAAATGTTAAGATAAGGAAGCATGCATGTACTGAGCTTAATATAAAGTGGATTATGTTTGCAAAATTTTGAGAAAATTTTACCAACTAATTGCCTCCATACCATGGTCTCTGTAAATAATTTTCTTCAATATCGGTTTATCTAGTCAAAAGTTAAAAAAGCATATGTGTTAAAAGATCTGAAGAAATTTACAGAAATCTGGAAATAGTAGAAACCACATTAAGAAAAAAAGAAGACTTAAATTTTGTTGACATCTATATAGATTGGATGTAGTTTAAATATAGATTTTAAAGTAGTTATTTACATACTTTAAAAACAGAAAAACCAAACATTGCATGGTTTAAAGAAGTTGACAAGGATTTAAAAATATTAAATATGTCAGAAGAAATAATTGAAAATATTTAGAAAAGTATAAATTTTAAGAGTATACATTTCCAGAAAAGCCGAAAATAAAAAAATAAAAAATTAAAATGGAGTAAAGAGAGAAGAAAAAACACAGGGAAAGAATAAAACAATTTTGAAAAGGAGAAAGAAGCTAAATCTGTGCAACATTATCCTTGGTTCAGTCGAAAAAAAAAGAAATCTTTAAAAAAATTCGGTAATTTAATAGAAATGGTAACAAATGCATTACAATTCCTTTTCTGGTAAGCGTAAGTATTGTGTTGATTTACTCGAAATCAGTTCGTTTTCATAGTTTATAGTTATGGATATTATAATTTTTTTAAGAATAAATGATTATTCTTTAAAAAAACACACATTTTTATTAAACATAATGACAAAATAATTCTTGTACATTGTTTCTCTTTTTTATGTTGAGCGTATCTCTTGTTTATGGCTTCATTTAACAACTATAATCATTTACTCAAAATTTGATTTAAGTTAAAACTAATAAGAACTTTAACGATGAGATCTTTTTATAAAAAAATCTGATGTGGACACCAGATGACTTCATTATACGCCTATTAAATTACATATACATATGTTTTACTGCACTTCATTTAAACTTATTTCATTTGAAAGTGAGATACGATCCTCCACTTCTTTAATAAAGTGGACAGTTACTCAGAAAAAATGGCCTTAAAAATTTCCTTAGCATTTTATATTCAATTTTGTTTCACGTGGCTGAAGTAGATATGTGGTGTAAGTGAGAACGTGTCGGATCCGTAACCAGTCACACATCGGTTTGAATCCGATTTCATATACGAGGTGTGTGAGAAAAGTAATGAGACTAACTTTTTACTTACCAAAGTTTTTATTTTTTTCAAACAACAATATTATCCTCTTCAAAGTAGTTCCCTTGGGCAGCTATACACCGGCGGAGTCGTTGTTCCCACTCCTGGTTGCAGCATTGGAAGGCTTCAACTGGTAGGGCTTTTAACTGGTCGGTCACAGTCTTTTGAATGTTCTCCAGAGTTCCAAAATGACGTCCTTTTAAGACACGTTTCAATTTCGCGATAAGGAAAAAGCAACAAGGACTCAAATCAGGTGAATAGGGGGGTTGAAGAACCGTAGGAATGCGTTTTGAGGTCAAAAATTCTGTGATGGAAATGGCCGTGTGACACGGGGCATTGTCATGATGAAGCATCCACTTGTCTGCAATGTCTAGTCTCACGCGAATCACTCTTTTCCTGAGCCTTTCAAGGACACCTTTGCATAACACTTGGTTGAGAGTTTTTCCTGGTGGAACAAATTCTTTATGCACGATACCCCTAATGTCAAAAAAGCAAATCGTCACGGTTTTGATTTTTGATTTGCTCATTCGACATTTTTTCGGTCGAGGAGATGACGGAGTGTGCCACTCTTCGCTTTGTTTCAGGATTGTACTCAAACATCCAGGATTAATCACCTGTGATCACACGATTGAAGAATTCTTGGTCGTTGTCAATCCTCTCAAGAAGATCAACGCACACGTTTCTTCGATCGTCCTTCTGTTCCCTTGTGAGGTTTTTCGGCACCGATTTCGCATATCCAAATCGTCTCTCAAAATTTGATGTACGGTGAAAGTGTTTAAATTTAACTGTTCACTCATCATCTTTATTGTTAAACGATGGTCTGATCTCACAAGAACTCTCACACGCTCAACGTTTTCGTCAGATTTTGAAGTTGAAGATTCCCTGAGCGAGGTTGATCTTCAACGTGTTCTCGACCTTCCAAAAAATGATTTGTGCCAGTGGAAAACTTGTGCTCTTGATGAGCAGTATGCCCCGTAGGCCTGTTTCAATTTTCAAAGGTCACACTCGCGGATTCCCCAAGTTTAACACAAAACTTGATTGCACAACGTCGCTCTAAATTCCAATGCTCCATTTTCGTAACACACAACTTCACTGATGGCGCTGTCAAAAATAATGTGTTGACTGAACGGAGTTGAAACTCGTAGTGAGCATGTGGAAGGGATGAACAAACCGGTCTAGCACAGACCTGTAGACACAGTGTTGCCAGATCGCTCGCAGTGTTACCAATGTCATTACTTTTCTCACACATCTCGTACATATGTTTTTTTTTACAACAGTCAGAGGTTTACAACAGTCCTAAATACAAAATTTCAACATTGTACGGCTAACTGTTTTTGAGTTATGCGAGATACATACGTACGTACGTAGAGACGTCAAGCCGAAACTAGTCAAAATGGATATTTTCGTTGAAATCTGAAAACCGAAATTTTTCGTGATTATAATACTTCCTTACTTTGTACAAGGAAGTAAAATGTAGATATTTTTAGGATTTTATAACGTAGATATTATAAAATGTATTTAATACAGACTTTATTTGGTTTTCAAATGTCCAACATCGTTTTAATAACAGTCTTCATTTTTACTCTGTAGGTAACAGCACATAACTCTCTGTATTCAGTAGAATTCCTAGTTAATTTTTTATTTTGTTTATTGAAATAATTTTTTTCTGAAATTAAATTTATACCGTAATCTATGTTATTTTAAACAAATCTTAATTATTATTATGTACGCGTAAATTACTACTTAATGTCAGGTGAGTCTGGGTTTTAGACTTCAAGCAATAGCCACGTCTTTTAATAGACTTGACCATTATTTTTCAGTGGCTAAACAACCATGAGATCTGAAAAGGTATTTTCCGTTGTGAGATACATAAAATAACTTTTTTAAGAGATTATTTTAAGCTTTAAATTTCAAACATAATTTTCTACGACCAACTTCTAATTTGTAAAACTTTGTTCAAAGAGTTAAGTATCTAGAATATTTTCTTGTTCCTGCAGTCGCAGTGGCAAAATGCCGAAGTTCAGTGGATGCCGAGTACCACAAGTCGTTTAATTATAGGGTCATCCTCATTAAAGCAGTTTCAAAACGTTTTACAATGAATGGCACGCGCGACGCTGTCTAGTGTTCCAAATTCCTATTTTACCTCGTACAATGATAAATTAATGTAGATTTTATTAATATATTCGACAACAGTGAATCAGTGAATGAGAGCACAGAGCTTGTATTCCTATGCGATAACTTGTGCTAGACACACGCTTCACTGGTGAACAAAAACCGTTTTAGAAATTTTTTGGTCTTCAACGCATTAAAAAGGTTTACGTGGTTCCAAATTATGGGATTAAAGAATATTCTGAACCATTGTGGTTTTCCCAATTCATTTTTAAAAGTTTATATTGTTGGTTTGCTTTTCAAAATTTCAATATTTTTACTACATCTAACGTAAATTAGACCCAAATCTTGTGAAATTTGAAAATAAAATAATTTTTGGATATAGTTAATAAAATTTAAAAAAAAATAATAATATAAAAACAATTGCAGTATACAATTTTTTTGTTGTTGCAAAACCGGTTATAAAATTATGGAAATATTTAAGACCGCATAAAACATGTTTTCTGATTTTGAGTGCGTAAGTAAAGAACCCTCGTAATACTTAATACTACCTCTTTATACCGGTACGAAAACGCTTCGTTAGCGAGTTACGGATAGTGAAAGATTTCACCCCAATTTCTGCTCCTCCGATGAAATGAAGCCCTATGAAATGAGGCGAATTTAGTGGTTCCCTACGGTTTTAGACTTGACTTAATCCCAGTATTTTCCATACTGGTGTGTATTTTTCTGCTTCAAAGAATGCATTATTTATTTTCTTGCACTATTCTTTATTTTTTTATTGAGTTTATTTACATTCATTTTCTCGAATTAAATTCTCTATCAATTTAATTAATAAATTTGATTTGTTTACTCACAATTTAACAAAGTTATTTTACGCTAAAGCTAAAAAACTGTGTTTTTTAACACAATTTTTTTGTTTATTACACCCTGTTTTCTAGAAAATAATGGTTATAAAGTTTTGGGACCGATTTTTTTTTTTTAATTTTCAGGAAAAAAATCACAAGAAAGCACTAATTTCACCCCTTAATTTACCCTCCCAGAATTTTAGTAGGGCTTCATTTCAGCGGAGAAGCTGAAATCGGGATGACATCTTTCACTAGCTGCAACTCGTTAATGAAGCGTTTGTAGACCCATGTTTGTATGAACTCTTCATTATTTTGAGAGAAATACGCCTATGAAGATTAGCAGATTGCTTCCAGTACACTCTGTATACATATATATATATATATATATATATATATATATATATATATATATATATATATATATATTACATAGCAGATTTTGCATCATCAGTTATTAATGGAAGAGGATCTAAAGAAAGAGAGTTATGTTTTGACGCAATGAGTTCTCATTTTTTAAAGTTTTAAGAAAAAGTGCCTTAACCAGATTTCCAATTGTCAGAACCATTAATAGAAGCTGTACAGTACGAAATTAAAATTTTTAAATTAGAAATTGATTTTGTTTTCAATAATTAAAAGCCTGATTTGCAGTCAAAATTCTGGGGTAATAAATATCAATAAGTATTCATTTAAAATAAATAATCATAAAGAAATTATGATTTAATAAATCTATAAGTGAAAGGATCCATTCTAAATTAAAAAAACAATTGTACCGTTTCTAATCTAATAAAGGCAACTGTTATATTAGCTGATATAGATAGGCTTAATAACAGGTAATAATTATAATGTAATGTACGTAATTGATAACAAAAATTATTATTCAGATGTTGGGTGCTATAATAACTAATATGTAATGTATAAAAGAGGAAATGTGGCTGTCTTCCTTTTTTTTCAAGTACATACATATATCATCCCTCTTTGCAACTCATTTTATATTCTACGCCTAAGCTAACAAAATAATATGTAAAACTAAGTTTGATGATGTTGCCAGTAAAGTTAATAGAGATGGATGGTTATCTGTCAAATTTTTTTTGTAGATTTTAAACCACATTATCAACATCTTTTATATGCTTCATTACTTAAATGTTCCATAATCAATAACTACATAAAAATATTCTACTATAGTAAAAAAATTGTTAAAATAATCATTTAAATTGTAAATATGTTTCATGGTTTTTTTATTTATTTATTTTATTTTTTTTTGTAATTTCCATCTTTATAAATATTTCTTCGAAATTTCAATCAGATATACTTCAGTTACATGTTTATTTTATATTGGATATTATTGTTTGTGATACAATAATAAAGGAAATTTTTTTATTAAATAAACATATAATATTTTTTTGTTTCATATTCATTAATATTTGATATACTTTGAATCCAAAATAGAAAAAGAAAATTAAGGCAAAATTTTATATTAATGAACATATATTAAATAATATACAGTTTAATATTAATTAATATATTTTTATTTTTTTATTAATTAATAATTTTTTATTTATTTATATTTTTTTAAATAATATTTTTTATATTATCTGTAGTGTCTATATGAGGTGTGTTTACTTGATATCCCTGGAACAAGTGAATATATAATCATTACATTTTTCATACTGATTCTTGTATATGAGCATTAACACCTATAAAATTTTATAAAAATTAGACAATTATGTAAAGACTTCCTTCATCCCCTCTTCCTCTTATAAATTGAAAACTAAATCTAGTTACACAGGATTTAAAATTGTTTTACTTTGTAAAGTAAAAATATATCTAGTATTCAAGGAGCTAGACTGACTTTCTTTAGTTCAGTGGAAGGTAGAAAGAAATTGTTAAAAAAATTTTAATTTTTTTATACAATTCTAAGTATTTCTCTGGAAATTCCCTTTGAATATTGTAATGTAGAAACTACAAATATATATATATATATTTTTTTTTTAAATATATATATATATATATATATATATATATATTTTTTAATATGACATGTTTCCTTCTTTTGATAAATAATCATAATTAGAAAAACACAATATATTGACATTTTGAAGATGTTTAAAAGGAAATAAGATTAAAATTAAACCAAGAAAATATTATAACCATGTTGTTACCTCCTTTTTGTACTGACTAATCAAAGAATTCATTACCATTGTCTATATTCCATGGAGTAAGAAAAGTGCCTATTCTGGTCCTTGTAAATCATGTGTAGTTTTCTGCCCATTTCTTCCTGGGAAATTTGCACTTTCTCTTCCAGTTGCTTTGCATTGAAGGCCTTTAAAGCTACTCTCTCCCATTATGTATATTTAGGTATCCTTGTTAAGTGATTGTACCACTTAACAATAAGGTTTTCCAGAGTTATTATATTTATACATATCAAGATCCAAAATGAAATAATGGCTTTGTATAACTGAAGTAATAGCTTTTCGAGGAAAATTTCCAGTTCACTCCAAATAAAAGAATTATTTATTAATAAGATAGTTTTTGGTTATTGATTACAGTTTTTAATAAATTGCTATCAAAATGAAATTAGGTAGTGTTTGTTATCTATCTATAATATAGTTAATGTTTTCCAAAAATTGCATTTATATACAATTCTTCATCATCAAGGCCTATCTAGTGTGCTAGTAAGCACTATACCCAGTGCATAAGCAAAGTGTACCGATTTAAAACTTACATTTAGCATAAAATTTTTGTGGCTTAGAAATTGCTCACAGTTGTTTAGATCTTGAATAATATATTTTTTCTTTGCTCAACTATCTGTAAGCAACATGTTTTGTAAAATTCTGATATGAAGTACTACTATACTTTATATCTAGGGCTAGTAGTACTTCAGTAGTTGGGTACTTTGAGCTATAGTGAGGAAAGGAATAACATTACTCATACAATCTACTACTATGACAGCATCTCCTTAGCCAACTCTTTGACAACTTATTATGTTCTCCAAAAACAATCTATCATGAGAAAATTCTCAGTACGGCTTTTTAAAAATATATTTAATAGTGCAGCTAAGTATATTCACATAATTAAATTCTTTTTTTTAAGATTTTATTTTCTTTCTACTTCTTCTTTATTGTCTTATTAAATGAAATGATCGATATTATTTTAGATTAATTTATTTCTTAAGTTTAACTTTTCTCTGATTTTTTTTTAATAAGTTTCCTGTACAAATATACAACAGTTACAATACATTAGAACCGGCACCAACATGTTCTTTGATGGTATTAAAATGAACTTACTCTTCATATTAAAAAAACCATCTCTAATTTTTTAATGGAAATGTTATTTTATTTACTTACTATACACTGCAGATTTTTGGCATAACATGTAGTTGAACTAATTTACTTATTGTCAATTATATTTATTTCTAATGCATTAAAAGTATAATACATTTCTTCTACTGTAGTTACATGAGTTTAAAATTATTAGTCTTGCAGGTTTACAATATTAATTACCACAGGTATATTTTCTGAGCCAAAGTTGGAGCATTTCTTTATGCTTACTGTAGTGTTTTTTAAAGATTTATTACACTAATTGTAAGTAATAAGCTTTAACATATGTTTGCTTTATCACAATTTGCTTTAACATTTTCTTTTATCACAGTTTGATGGCATTATTAAACAAGAAATGTTAGAAAACTAATTACAATAATTATTTTTTTTGCCTGATGAATAATTCATCAAATAAGTTTGAAGCTTGTGAATGTGAATATTAATTAGAGATTTTGTGTAAATGAAAAATATAATGTTTATCCAGGATTTGAATCTAGGGATTCTGAATTAAAATTCAAGATGTTATCACTCTGCCAAAGAGATTGCTTACTTCCATTAATAGTAACCAAAACCAAGATTTTTCATGACTTTGATGTTCAAATTTCTTATATTTTATGTACTTATTTTGGTTTAGTTTTTAGTTCTATTTATTCATGTCCTTTTCCTGTTTCCTGAATAATCTAGATTCTAGGATACAGTAAACAGAAATATACGGTTCTCAATAATTAAGTGCATTAGGATTTTTATACTTCTGAAATTTATAAGGATCTAATTTATGAAATCTAAAATTATAAAAAAATTATGGTTAAAAATTTAAAATTTAAAAAACTATACATTTTTTTTTTAATTTAATCTTTAAACGTATAATTTATTGTTTAGCTAACATATTATGGAAATTAATTTTTTTTAATTTTTAAAGAATTATATGAAGGATGAGAATGGTATTGAAGGGGGTGCTATATCTAAAAAGGGTTTGGAATTGATGAAAATTTTACTATTGATGGCTAGTTTAACTTTTAGAAAATTGTATTATCATTGCATTATCATAATAGCATTGAAATATTTGGATAGAGTTTGGATTTGGTATTTGGATTATACCCAAAAATATTATGTTTTTGTTGTTTCAATTGGCAAACTTTTTTTAGAAATTTTATTTAGAATAGATTTCAACCCGTATAAAAGGTTTGGAGAAATACTTCCCTCCTCCTTAAATGTGTATTGTAGGTTTGTGGGAGATACTCCCCTCCTCCTTTGATAAATCTGGATTGTATTTATATTTTCTTTCCAATCTGTTGATGAGTATGTAGGTTAATATTTTTACTTGAGAAGTACTAGTACTCCAATTTAATACAATCATTAGCATGAAGTGGCTCCAAATTTCTATTTCTGTTTTGCAGTAAATCTATTTTATTCCTACTCTTTAATAAAAATTTGTTTAATAAAATTGCATGAAGTGTAATTAAAATTATAGTTTGGATAATAATTTGCCTGTCATTTCATTTAGAAATATAAATTTGTCAGACATGACTTTACTGATTCTCAAAAAAGATCCATGTGTTCAGTTTCTATCAACAAAAAGGATTTTACCCAATATGCAATTCTATTAAATTATATACAAAATGAAACTCTACACAAGAGGTAAACATCGTTGGATATCTTAAAATAATAATAAAAAAAAAATGTTTTATGTTAAGGGCTTTTTTGTATGTTTTTTGTTTTTAATTTTGAAATGGGAATACAATTAATTCACTGAGAAGGAATTTTTTTCCAAATTCTGATTACCATTATTACACAATAACATATTTTATTTAGAATTGATGATTCTCTGCCTAATTCACTTTATTCAAATATAGTAAATATAGTAGTAGTAGTAGTAGTAGTAGTAGTTGCAGTAGCAGTAGCAGTAGCAGTAGAAGTAGCAGTAGCAGTAGCAGTAGCAGTAACAGTAGCAGTAGCAGTAGCAGTAGCAGTAGTAGGAGTAGCAGTAGTAGGAGTAGTAGTAGTAGTAGTATATAGTTAAATAATTCTTCAAATATGAAATAACATCTTCAATTCCCTCACATTGTAAAATTATTGTATCTATGTATATTAACTGCCATAACTGTAACCATAGGTAGAGTAACAATTCACTGCCAGAAATGACAGAACCATCCATAAAAATAAAATTATATTAAGTTTATTCGACGGGTGGGAAGGAGGAGTGAAGTGTTTCCTTTTGCCTTCTTCACTGAATTAAACACGTGATTGTATTTCACCATGCCAGTACCAACAAAACACAGGTTATATTCACTCCTACAAATAACATCTTCAGTTTGTTCACCACATAGACTGGCTGTTTAATGAAGATCATTATTTTCAGAGAAATCAATGCTGACTGATCTGCCTTTTACCGCAGGTATTTCACATATATTACAGAATTAAGGACTGGAAGAGATCATTTAAAGCATCAGATATACCCATGTAAAAACAAATGTTATATTCCATGCTTCAATCAGCAGGACAATTCAGAATTAGTTACAAAATTTAACTTTATATTTGTTTAAAAATATTTTTTATTTATCATGCACTTTATTTATTTTACATTTACTTTTACTATTCATTTATTTAATATATTTTTTCAGTGTTCATTCTTTGCTGGAGTCCTTACATTGTATTTGATTTACTACAAGTGTACGGGTTTGTTCCAAAGACACAGACAAACATGGCAGTGGCTACATTTATCCAAAGTTTAGCACCTCTTAACTCCAGTGCCAATCCTATTATTTACTGTCTGTTCTCTACACATTTTTGCCGCACACTCAGGTACAGCTATAATAAATTGAATTATGTTTAAATTTTATTTGTTTTACAATGTTTACCTTATTATTATTATTATTATAAAAAAGAAAAATAATTATCTCAGAAATTAATGTTGCATACAACATAATATACTTTTATTTTTAGATATATTTTTGTATGTTATCCATCTTTTTTATGTTACTTTTAGGCTTAGAGAGTAGTATATTTTTAATAATTTTACAGCCAGATGCACTTCCAGATAGCAATCTTTTATAGCTACTATCTGTAAATCAGCAGTCACCCTTTGAAATTTAAACTTTTTTTGTATTCAAGAAAAAATCTTATATTCATTTTTACTGTATGCTACAGTGTTATTTTCTATTATTTTCAATTTTTATGTCCCCTACATCCAAATTTAAGCATTTTATACTCTTTCCCTATGTTATATTTCTTTAACTTTATTACTATTATCTACTCCTTTTAATTCAATCCTCTTCACCTAACTTTTCTATAATTCATTTATTGTTTTTTTCTCTGTGGTAAACAAACAACAAAAAAGTCACCAGTACAATGGTGACTTTTTCTACTTGTATTAAAAAAGGACTAGTTTATTTCTTCAATATACTTTTAATTAATAAAAAAAGCAAATAACTTAACCAATTTTTCATACATAAATAATTTATAAAATCATTCTTCTATGTCGGGCCTTCATTGTTAATAACATTTTAGTTTATGCTAATTAAACTTTAAATGATTATTGAATAAATGAAAGAACTTGATGTCTGCAAGAGTGCTGATTTAAAAAAAATTATTTTATTAATCATGTAATTTACATGTATTCATTCCATGTAAATTAATTTTCATCAACATAATGTAATATAATCAGCATATAATCTTAATTGTATATATATATATATATATATACTTTTATTTCCAGATGGTACTAAGCAGGTATTCTGTTATAGAATTATTGTTTTAAGGGATATAATTTTTATGATTTTATTCTGTGCTAATTAAAATTTTTGAATTGATATGATCAACCTAAAACTTTTTCTCTTTTTTACTAATTTGTATTTTATTAGTTATCTTAGAAATGAAAATTGTTTTTAACGCAATTGAATTTTGAACCATACAAAACTCAAATTGTGCCATTTCATTACTACTAAAATCACTTCAGATAAGTAGTTTTTTATGTAAGAAATAATTACTCATGCTACATGGTCTGAAAATTTGATAAAAATAAAAAGACCTATCAATTTTTTTTCTAACTTTCTCTGACAACTGTGTAGTTGTAGATCGAAGTTTCATATTTTGCCATGTATAGTAAAGAAATACAATGTATTAAAGGATAAGACACTTAAATAATATTAATATCTCATATAGTTAATAATAAGTTGACTGATCTGTTGCTACTTCTGATTCCTTTATGCTCTAGTCTCAACATTTAACTTCAATATATTCAACATTCCTCTCTTTTCTCTGTTTTATGAGTATGTATAACATTATTTGACTTTCTCTTCTGTTTTTACCTTTTACAATCCTTATATTACTGAATTATCTAAACCTTGTTTTATTAAAATAGCCCAATGTAATCTTTTTCTTAACAAGATTCTGGCTCAGTTTTTATCCCCTACTATTCATTTAAAACTGTTCATTTAATACTTTACAATCACTAAATTTTCAATAACTCCTTGAAAAGTTTATGATATTTTTTTTCCATTTACTACCATAAATAAATGTAAACCACTGAATGTGAAAATAGGAGGAGAAAAGATTATGGAGGTAGAAGAATTTTGTTATTTGGGAAGTAGAATTACTAAAGATGGACGAAGCAGGGGCGATATAAAATGCCGAATAGCACAAGCGAAACGAGCCTTCAGTAAGAAATATAATTTGTTTACATCAAAAATTAATTTAAATGTCAGGAAAAGATTTTTGAAAGTGTATGTTTGGAGTGTCGCTTTATATGGAAGTGAAACTTGGACAATCGGAGTATCTGAGAAGAAAAGATTAGAAGCTTTTGAAATGTGGTGCTATAGGAGAATGTTAAAAATCAGATGGGTGGATAAAGTGACAAATGAAGAGGTATTGCGGCAAATAGATGAAGAAAGAAGCATTTGGAAAAATATGGTTAAAAAAAGAGACAGACTTATAGGCCACATACTAAGGCATCCTGGAATAGTCGCTTTAATATTGGAATGACAGGTAGAAGGAAAAAATTGTGTAGGCAGGCCACGTCTGGAATATGTAAAACAAATTGTTAGGGATGTAGGATGTAGAGGGTATACTGAAATGAAACGACTAGCACTAGATAGGGAATCTTGGAGAGCTGCATCAAACCAGTCAAATGACTGAAGACAAAAAAAACAAAACAATTAATAATTATTCCACACAAATATTTTCAGGAATTTCTTTTTTCATTGATCATATTTGTTACTAGTGGGCATTTTTCCTTAAAAGCTCTTCCTGCTTGTTCCATTCTTGTTTTCATACATGCCTTTTTTCTTTCATTCTTTATACTTTTATTCTATCTTAATATTTAATTCATTAATATTGTCCTTTTGTAACATATAGCTACTCATATCTTTGTTTTCATATTATTTTAATTTTCATCCTACTAATAGAATTAATGTAATTTTAAATCTCTTGTAACTGATTTTTGGTTTCTGTTAACAGAACAATCCAGTGAATCTTAAAACTTTTATCATTTCTTCATTCGTAGTTATTCCACTCCCAAATTTATTCTTCACTTATATATATTCTTCAATATAAAAATAAACAAGAATAGATTAGTACCTTGTTTCACTCCTTTTTTTTATCAGAGCTTGTCTTTCCTCATCTTCTGCTTTTATTACTTTAATCTAATTCTTGGACAATTTATTTAAATAAGCCTTCTTCCATGTTTTAGTTCAAATCCCCCTTAATATAGAATGTTTTCCCATTCTACTTTATAAAATGCTTTTCCAGATAAATATGTATATATCTATCACTTATGTTGGTGGCATTCATTCTATATTTACTTTCTAAAATTAATCTTAAGTCCAAAATTGTCTTCCACCTTTGCCTTTCCTGAAATTATTCTGGTTTCCATTTAATATCTATCCGCATGTGGACTACATTTGTGATTAATTTTATGAATGAGAATTTTATATTAAGGAGTACATTTTTTAAATTTAATAAGTTAACTTAATTAATGATTAATATATTGTGAATCTAATAAAATCAAATTAACAAATTTAAAAAAAATAAATTAATTAACCATTAAATAACATCATTAGTGATTAATAAATTAACTTTATAAAGGATAGAAATATAAAATTGGTCCAGGTTTCTCTTTAACATAATTTCTATATAAGTTAAATTAAATTCTTTCTCGTTTATATCTTATCACTTTTATTTGGTTACATCTTTTTCATTTTAATTTCAATAATGTTTTTACTGACAGCAGTTTGTTTCCTGTCACTTGACTAGTTCTTATTTTGTCAGTTTCCTTCTGGCCATATCTATATTGTTTTCCATTTATTTCAAAAGTCATTACTTTCTGAATCATTAATCATTTGTCTTGTTCAATCTGATAAATCCTTTTAAAGTTAACTTCATCAATCGTTGTCTTTCAATAACTGAATTTTTCAGTCCTTTATCATTTTAGTTCAACTAATTTAATAAAAACTCTATTTAAAATCCTTTTTTTATCTTATCGTCTTTTATATTTTATATTATCCCCAACCCTTGCATTTGTATCTATAAATCTTACACATTTTTGTTTTATCTTTCCTTTTTCTTAAGCATTAAGAAAAGCAGTTTTCATTATCATAAATTCTTTTTTCTCACTTATTTGTGCCTTATAATTGTTTATTAATCACTATTTTGAGAAGTCGGAGTTATTAATACTGTTACTATTGGTTCCTGTGGTATCATTATATAGCAATAACGGTAGAATAAGCAATAGGTAAATCATTATAATTAAATAAATGTAAATCAAATTGTAAATCATTATAAATGTAATTTTTGTAGGAAGCACTATAAAAATATAATTGATTTTTCTAATTTAATATTTGTTTAAATATATCAGCTTTCATGAAAAAATAAGTTTTTTTCAAACTCTATAGTTTCCTTAAAATCTGATGTTTTTGAAATTTTGTAAAACGTTACATGAAGTAACATCATGTAAATTTAAGGGTTATGAAGTAAGATAAAATAGTAACAGTTTATGCCACATTTAATAAAGATTATTATTGTTTACTATTTCATTAAAATTGAAATGTTGCTTTCAGAATAATGGCTGTATTTTTACAAAAGTCTTTTTAGAGCAAAAAGCCAAATTGGGTGAGCCAAATAGTACACTTAATAAGATAGATATTTATAATTAGTTGCAAAAAGGAAAATATTTTTGTTAAGCTAAAAGATATTTCTATTAATTTTGAAATAAGTAATTTATAATATTTAATATAGCAGAAAGAAATTAGGAGAATGCTTAAAAAGAAATGGTCCCAGAAAATAAGGAATTGGCTAAAAAAAGATCATGAATAACTAATTTATGAGACATTGAAATTTATGTAAAATAAGCAGAAGAAGTAGGTAAAACTGAGGAAACAAGAAACATCAATGAATTTAACCTAAATTGCAAATATAATACTACTCATATGCACTTAAACAAAATTTCTTAAAATTATAAATATATCTTAGATTTGTAATGTCTGTGCCTGTAATCTGGGTGGTCTCAGTCTTCTATGATAGTTTTTACACATTGGATTTTTCTAATACCTATATTCCTTTTATAAACCAGATTTTCTTTCTGAATTACAGTAATTATTAAAAAGCTTACAACATAATACATACACACCACTACAATATTCTGATTAACAAATATTAGCCAGTGAAGTTTAAGGTTGGACTGTTTATACTTGATATCATAGTCTTCTTAACCCTGATAAAAATTACATTGGCAATTCTAGATGTAAGCTTAAAGTCTTAAATATGGCAGCCAATGAATAATGGTATCTATTTGCTTCTGTTTGATATAATCCTTGTTTTATTTAATTAAATTTTCATTCTTTTAATATAATCCTTAACATAAGTTTTTTATTTTTACTATAAATTAATTCTCAGTATTTTTTTTTAAATCTTAGTAGGATTTAAATTTGTATAACCCTAGGCCCAATTACTGAGTTTATTTCTTTAATTTGTTTTTATTTGTAATCTATTATGGACAATTCAGAAAAAATTGTATAGACACACTATGAAACGTATATACTGTACACTATATACATATGGAACTTGTATACTGCCACATTGCAAATGTACTCAACAGTAGAATTATTTATTACATTAAGGAGAAATAAGTAAGCACTCTTTTCTGTTTTTATATAAATATTGGTGCTAATTTTCCCTTCTCATATCATCCTGTAACACATTATTTTAATACCAGCTTATTTATATAAGGTGTAAAGTTAGTTACAGTAAAACTTATATGAATAAAAATTTCTTACAAATAAAAATTTTAATTTTTTTATTATTTTATATTTTTTCTCTTACACTTAACTGTTAATTCAACCAAACGTAATTAAAAATATATTTAATAAAAAAATAAGAAGTAAATTCTTTTTTTTTATATTAGTGTAAATATCCAATTACTTTTAGTGAAAAGTTTATCAATTCATCATTTAAACTTCTCCAAATATTTGAAGAGATAATTTTGTACGATGTATTGATTTATTTTATTGTTTTCATTCATTCTCAGTAGAATTTTGTAATAGTTTACAGTTTGTTATTTGTTGGATATTCAATAAATAATTTCAAATTAAAAGGCATTATGATAAATAACTAGAATATGTAATGAAAATGAACATCATGAAAACAAATATAACAAGGATAGGAGACACTAAACCAATGAATATGTAACAAATAAGATAAAAATTGACAAGTAAAAAAATACAATCGTTAGGTATCATATTAACAGAACATTGTAAAAATGAAAATATGATAAAAACTTAAATAGTATTAATTAATTGCTTGTAGAATTAATTCACAACAGAAGCTTTAAAAGCTGGTACATGGGTATATGGAAATGGAACTTTGTAACGTATGAAAATTGCCATGCCTGACGGGATTCGAACTCGGGACTTCCGGATGAAAGGTCGAGACGCTACCACTCTACCACGGAGATTGGTTAAGGAAACATTCAATAGATTTTAATAGTTATATAGTAAAATGCATTTAAATGTGATGAAGTTTTATATAATGTGAAACATTTGAACAGTACTTTTGTATGTATGTGAAACATGGGTGCTAATATATAGGGAAAATGCTGGAGTTATTTGATATATACACATGGAAAAGAAGGAACTGAAAAATGAATTAGTAATACCGATGAATGAGAATAGAAGCTTCATCAGAATGGTTATTCAGTATAGGAAAGCTATTTGGATGGGATGTATTATGATACGAGAAAGTTTGATTAAAACAGAACTAGGAAGAACAGCAGTAGAAAGGGCAAAGAAGAGACGCCAGAAGAGGGTAAAAGAGACGATCTGTAAGAAATGGGAATTACCAAGAACTTAAAATTTGAGTAGAAATAGAAGAAAATAGGAACAGACAGATGGTTAATCGTTTCTATATTAAAAAATTATATACACTACTGCACGCAGTCGACTGTCGCCTTACACCATTAGGCTACACCGGCTTCATAAATACACTGCAGAAACAGTACCGTTCATACTTGATAATCGTTTTCGTAAAAATTCCTGAGTTATCTCATTCAAATTTCAAAATGAGCCAAATTTGCTTAAAATTCAGTAATTCAACCAAAATACAGACTGATTCACGAAAAATGTAATAAACTTTCAGGACATGTTCTATTGCAGAAAATAAAAAAAACACGTTCTTATAACATATGTTTGGAAACGCTTCGTTAGCAATTGTGGGCTAGTGAAAGATTTCGGTTTGATTTTTGCACTTTCGTAAAATTAAGCCAGAATGTAATTCTTTGGATCCAAATTAAGGGGTAGATTTAGTGATTTTATATGAATCCACTGAATCGGTCTAGTAGAGAACTTGTCATCGCAAATTAGCTGTTTTCAAAGTCGAGACTTCTAAGATTCAAATCCTAGTAAAGGCTGTTGTTACTTTTTACGGATTTGAATACTAGATCATAGATATCGGTATTCTTTGGTAGTAAAGGTTTCAATTAACTGCACATCTCAGGAATGGTCAACCTGAGACAATACAAGACTACATTTTATTTAAAATCATACATATCATCGTTTGAAGTAACGCCTTACGGTAATTCCGGAGACAGAACAGAAAAAGGTTTTACATGAAAATCTGGTCAGAAAAATTGAAAATATAGGTACCAGCACTATATTTTTCGAAAAAAATTGGGTAAATAGCAAAAGATTTGGATCGAAGAACATACCATTTTATGTTTGGTGTTAAAATAACTCTCTTAAATGGGTAATGATCACATAAGTTTTAAACAAAACTAGTAAAAATTTGATTTTCAGTAAAATAGTATGAATGAAGTTCACAGAAACTAAATAAATACTTAAAAGTATTACTTTAAATAAGTAAATACTTATTGCATTATATTATAAATATTTGATGACAATAAAAAGTAATATTTTAGCAATTGTGTAGCTCTCCACTTTATTAAAGAATTGGAAGATCACTTTTAAATGAAGTAAGTTTAAATACAGTGCAGCAAAAAATGTGTATATGTAATTTGATAGGCGTACAAGGAAGTCATATTGTGTTCACATCAGATTTTTTTAATTATAAATAGCTGGAATATTTTTACTTTTATCTGCCGATTTATTGATGTTTGAATTTTGCATTAATATCAGGATGTTCTTTGATCTCTGTCACGGTTCACGACATTCATTTACGCTAAAAGTTTTCCTTTTTTCTGTAGTAACAGTTTTAATTAATAATAAGTTGCATTATTTAAATTCTTATATTTGATTAAAAAATAGACGGATACAGTTAAAACACTTTTAAAGTCTGTATAATACTTGAATGTAAATTGGAGATTAACTTTTGGTAAGAAATCTTAAATCCTAAATCGAGGTCACTGTTTCTAAGCTATGCTTTCTGGTTTCGTTGTTTGTTGTAAGGATTGTTTTGGAAGAAATTATCTTTTTGTTATAAAAATTCCATATAGTCTATATAAATGTATAATACCACAATTAAATTTTTTTTACAGGAAACTTCCTCCTTTTCGATGGTTTAGACAATGTTTCCCGGATCGATCAAGTAGATGTTTAAGATATGGAACTGAGAGCAGTGCAACAGTAACAGAAACACTTTCATCTCGTAGATCAGGAACAACAAATTCTGCTACTTCTTTACGTCATCATGTTACTATACGACTTCCGAATGAAACAAGACAACCTGTAGTAACTGTTGTCTAAAATGATCTAATCATAAAAAAAATGTAGTATATTTAAGTAAAATTATGTACTTATTTATTTTTGAAAAAAGTGGGCACATACTTTTTTTATTTTGAATTGTATTTCATGATTGGTTAGATATTTTATTAGATTGTGCTTTTTTTCCTTATGTATATATATAAATATATATCTTTAACTCTGTACCGAATTATATTTTATATCAATCTGTATAAAAAAAATGTTACGTCATATTTGAAGTAAAACTGAGATACTGTATTTACAAATAAGTATGGTACACATTTGTTTTTAAACATGTTTTGAATTTCGACGTTTTATTTTAAAAATACTGAGTCAAGCGGAACAAATATATATAAAGGAAAGCAAATGTATCCCAGGCAGAATAAAAGATATATTTTCTATAAAATAAAGGTTAATAAAAATAAACATGAAAGAAATACACTGTGTGTGTATGTGTGTGTGTGAGCGTGCGCACACGCAAACACACGCACACAAATTTTATATTTGTTTTAATTTCATAACTATGAATTTGAATTTGAAAAATTCCAAAGTAAAAAAAAAAATTTTTCATAAAAATAAAATTATTCTTAATTTAAAACTTATCTTAAAGTTTTTCAATTAAAAAAAACCGTTAAATTATTTCAAAAATTATTGCTTCTGAAAATTATTTAAATATTTAAATCATAAATGTGATCAGCGATGTAATTTACATTTTTAAATTATTATACTTATTCAAAAACTTAATTAAATGAATTAATTGATTAAAAACTAAATAACATGGGTGTTCTTTCCTCGTTAATTTTTTAACTGTTTCAAAATAAAATTAGATCTTATAAGCTTTATTACAAGTAGTTCATTCTGTGCACAGTACTTTACAGAACTTTATAGGATGATTAAAATAGACTTAAAAAATATTTTATAATCAGTAAAAGATGACTTTTTTTTTGTTTTCTTCTTTTAGGTCAATTTATCTGTGTATTGAACTATGTGCAGTTCAACAAGATGCGTTATATCGTTACCGATGAGTTTGAAGCTGAATAACTTGTATTTTGTTTTAAACTCGCAGACCCAGCAATTGGTCTGCTAGATTTAGTATTTATATATAGGTTAAACGAACACAATTGAAAGTTTTATAAAACATTAAAAAACTAAACATTACGGAACTTCACAAAATTTAACCTTTCACTTTATAAAAGTCAGAATGTAAATAAATCCAATTGTTAAAACAGCTCTCTAACTATCAGATTTAATTCAAACTATTCTTTAAACGCAGTATTCGGTTCAAAATACCCGTAACTTTCTTTCTACTGGTCAGATCGCGGATTTCAATTGCTTTAAACCTTCTCCGGACAACGCAGACCATTTTGAAAAAACCCACGTGTAAATCGGTCCAATAGTTTTTTTAGTCTACAGCGGACACACATACGAACATTGCCTTTTATATATACAGAAGAAGAAAGTCTGTTTATATATTTGTTTGTTTTGTAAATATCTCGACACCGGCGCCACACAGTTGGTATAATTTTTGTAAAAGTTTTTCTTTTTACGTAACTAATATTTATTCTGAATATGAGCCAAATCGGTCCGTAAATACAATTTTTCTGTATATTTTAACCCCAGCGCTACCTAGCGGGTCCATTTTTTGCAAAAATGTTGCTTTTCACGTAAGTAATATATATTCTGAATATAAGCCAAATCGGACCATAAATAAAGATTTTCAAAATATCTCAACCCTAGCGTCACCTAGCGGGTCCAAACTACTTCAGAAACCTTCGTGGGCGTGCGCACAATAACTCATCAAAGTTTCATCGCAATCGGATGAATTGTATAGGAACGCAAACGGGACAAACAAAAACATGCATTTTTGTATATGTAGAAGATAAATAGGTACGAATTCTATTCTACTTCCAATATTATTTTTTATTTAATTTAATTATTATATTCTTTTTGAAAATCATAAGAAAGATCACTTTTCATTATAAAAAGCATCTTATAAGAGATAAGTTGGTCTTTGGAAAGAATTATACAGTAAAAAACCTGTGCGGCTCTTATAAAATAAACTTATCTGAATTAAATTTATTTCTGAAGGAATGTATTAACTACTGGGAAATTATTTTAGTTCGAAACAAGTTTAAAACAAGTATTGACTATGAAAAAATATTCATCGTTAGAGGTTAGCAGAAAATACGTTTAGAATATTTTCTATAGTTTTAAACAGATGAACATTTTGGTTTGTTAAAAAAGTAGTCAAAAGCGATTTTTATAGTTTTTTTTGTAATGTAACTGAAAAATAGGGTAAGGATTGGGAAATAAAATAAACATCTTTTTTTTATGTTAATTTGAAACGAGTTAATAATTTGAAAATCATGGACATTTTAAATCCGATTTGGATTTATGACTTCTTATGCTAATTTAAGATAACCTACCCCTGACTAAGGCTAAAATTTAGATCCTTCCTGCATTAAATTAAGTTAAGACTTAAAAGAATCGTCGCCCGCCGCATTTGTTAATATAAACCAGTTATTTCTGATAGACTGCTTCAGTTGAGAAATTAAAACTTTATATACATAAAAAACATAAATAATAATAATAGAGCACATTATTGTAATTTACAAATGAAACGAACATAGCAATGTTTTTTTTTCATGTAGTAGATCAAATTATAATTTTTCAACTTTACTATTTAAAAATCGGTAAAATTTCTATTTTATATTTCTATTTTATTCCGTTTTGTAACATTTAATTTCATTAAATAATGTATAAACTCAGTTAAAAATTAGTTAACAAAAGGGATTAAATATTTGATTATTGATTGTGAACTGCTATGCTCATTTAATTTAGTAAATTGCAATGGTTATACGATTTATCGTAATAAATTGAGATAATAATAAGGTTTCCATAATAATTTTATCAAAAATGGCCCGTTGGTATGATTAAATGATTAATAATTAAAAAACCCACTTACCAACAATTTTTTATGCGTTCAAGCGCTTTCAGAATAGAATTACATCATCAGGAACTTAAAAATGTATATTATATTCTTAATAAAACTACAACTTCGTTGTCATATATCAAGAATATGAAATATAACAGTGGTCGTCATTTGTTTAAAACTGTGTCGACTTAACATCCTGTCATTATGAATGTCTCAAACGTTATCTATGAATGTATGTTATAGTGTGAATATTATCACCGTTAGATAACGGTGGAGACATTCATAATGACAGGACATTAACTCGACACAATTTTAAACACATGACGACCACTGTTATATTTCATGAATTTACATAAACAACTTTACATATGAGAATGAAGTTTTAGTTTTATTAAGAATACAATATACATTTTAAATTTCTAATGATGGAATTCTATACCGAAACCGTTTGAACGCATAAAAAAAATTGTTGGTAAGTGGGTTTTTTAATTATTAAGGTTTTCATACTTACAGCAATCGTTTAGTTGAAAGTAATGTCGATTGACGAGCAAAGGAAGAGGCGTTCATCCCTTCCAGTCAAGTAGGCTGCCTCTTTTTTTAGTGACACGATCTCTACAATTGTAATGGCTAATATACAGCCAGACGGCATTACACTCTAAAATATCTTTAATGAAAAAACTTCTTAAGGGGTGGGTGGTTTTTTTCTACCGAGTAAAGATGTTTGAGATGCGGTGTTGTCATTGTTTTCTAGTCTTTTACTTAGAACCGCTAAGGAAGCTAAAAATGACTAAGGGCGCTGAAGGTCATCCAGCTGTACACTTTCTTCTATCATGTAACATTTGGCAATACTGCCACGCAAGTTATAATAGCTGCTCCCTTCTTAAGTGTGTAGTTTAGGCGTTACTATGACAACTAATTCTCTTGAGGAGGCTTCACTCGTAAAAGTAGTTTAGAATCTGAATTGGATAAAAATCAGTTCTCATCATAAAACTCACTAAGAATATCTTTCTTTTGATCTTATTCACTCTTCTAATTTTCTTCTCTGTTCTTCTCTCCGTACATATACACACACGTGAGCTCTCTTTTTTTATGATCATTTTTTTCACTCTACTTTTTTTGTTTTCAGTTTTAAACTATGGAAATTAACTTTCTAAATTGGGATGAACTGAATAAACATTCATAAAAAAGCACCTTTCATGAATACTATTTCATACACAAATAATAAATAACGATATTCGGTATTTTATATATTTTACGAAAAAATTGGGCCAATTTTTAATTTTTTATTCAAAGATACCTTTTAAAAATATCATAATTTTTTTTAATATCAATTTTTTATAATAACAGTTTTATTTTAGTATAACTAGATGTACTAGTAATTATAATAAAATAATAATGATAATAATATTTTATACGTCTCATGTTAGATTAGTTAATTTTTCTATGAAAAAAGTAATAATGTTAGGATAAGCTATTTAATGTACTTTGTATTGTACTAAATAAATGTATTACTAGCTACTCAGAAGAAGATTAGCGATAGGTATGTACATATGTATTATACATTTTTATTTAAATAATATTACTTAAATTTTCGGCAAATTTATTTTGTTTACACTTCGTTTAATTCTATAGAATTGTATATTATTACATTTATAATTTAATTCTTAACGTTTTTGAAAGGTTACGTGATATATAGACTGATTGGAAGGTAAATAACTCATTTAGAATGTAAAAAAATTGTTACCTGAAATTTTATAAGTTGAAATGGTAAAGGGGCTTATAATAAAATTAAAAAAATAAATGCGTTAGTGGGGGCGGTGGAGGATTGATTTGGGCAGTTGGAAAATGGTATTATTGCGATTTCTGGCAAAAATTGGTCAAAATATTTTGTGGTATTTAAGACACAGAAAGGAATACTTTCACCAAGTTTCGTCAAAATTAAATTACTTTTTGCGGAGATTAAAAATAAAAAACGAAAAAAAGAAGATTTTTTAACCCTTTTAATACCTTTAAATCCCTTTCTAATCCCTTCACCATTTCCACTTAAGTCCAAGTAACAACTTTTTTTTTTTTTAAGTGTAATTTGGTAGAACTAATAGAATACATTTACGTACACATCAATACTATATTGATTGTTTTTAGAGCAACAATTTATTGTGTCAAATGTTGCGTTGTTGCCAAAGAGTACAGTAAGATCTCAGTTATTATACAGTTGCAGTTCAGATTATAATTATATAATTTTTCTTATATCTGTTTACTTTGTTTTCAAACTGTTTACGTTATGATGAGGTGCAGTTAATGTCTTGAAAATTATAAGATAATATGTCTTTGTACGAGAAAATAGTGGTAAACATAGAACTAAATTTTCTGATTTATTATACAGTATCATACAGTGAAAAGTGAACAGCAGCATGATACTTCATAATTGTTGACGAAAGAACATCGACTTAGATTTTAACTACACTTTGTCTCTTACTATGCTTATCTTCTTCTGACTAACTATCAATACATATACAAAATAATAATGTCACTGGCTGTGGTTTTTTGTAGTGTTTATTTTCTTTGTTTTTTTTATGTACAATAAATTTGTAGTATGACGTAAAAATTGTTACAATATATGAAATTGTACAAAAATACAATATAAATTTAGATATGAATGTTTTAGTATTTTTTGTGGGATATATCATGTATTATATATAATTGGATCAATGTATATACACGTAATAATAATATGTGATATGTGAATCAATGAATGTTGAACATTTTTATCCGTTAAGTGTTACGTTTACAAGATACAATAGACTTTTTTTTTCCTTAATAATCTTTAGTGAAAACATTTTTGTAATTTAAGATGTACATATTTTGTAGAAATATATGTTGACTAATTTATTTCTGTAAACTTACATTTGTATTTAAAAACTCAATGTATTTCTAGCTTATGCTAAATATATATGTTAATTATTTTTTAAATGTCATAGTTTTAGTTTTTAGAAAATTTCATTGTTTGATAAGTTTAATTTTACTTGTTAGTTTTTTAATTTTTAATTTATTTATTGTATATAATAATGATTACTCTTAAAGTTGTAATACCTAAAGAAGCAAATTGTATAGGTGAATCATGAAAAGAAAATTATTAAGGGAGGTAATTGTTGCCATGGAAATACATGTTTCCAGTTTGTAGCATCCAGTTTATTTACTATCTAGTACGTAACTATAAAATAACTTTAATACTGTGAAATAACTGATTTTAATTAAATTAATTTAAGAATAACTGCAGGTTGTTAATGTAATTTTCCTTCCAGTAATCCCTTCTTTTCTCTTTCCAAATATCGATTTTAATATCATCTTTTATCTTCTTTGTTTCAATTTACTTGTTCTACAACCTTGCACTATTCTCTTCAGATTTGTTAAAAGAAGTTATTTAAGTAGCTGGATTCCATCTTCATTAGCAGATCCCTTTTACTCAAATTATCCGTGGCATTTCTTCATTTATCATTGTATAAAAAAAAACACTACATAACTTCTGAAGAAATCTCGTAAAAGCTTTCTCTTGTTGGTTTAAATAGCAGATAATAAATTTAAAATTCAAAAAAGTTGAATAATTTGTTTGGGACAGAGCGGTTTGTCAAAGTTTTACATTTGTGCCAGAAGTTTTACTTAACGTTATAAAATATAAATAGTTCGGTTGATTAAGTGAATAAATACCTAACCCAAATTGGAAATTCTTCCAGATAACATCTATATTGTGAGCTAGAAAAATATAACTATCTTAAGATATTCAGTAGGCAACAATTTTTTACATATTTCCTAAATAGTCTCTTTACTGAGGAAAACTTCAGTTGATTCTGAATGTCATTTCTTAAAGGCTTAAATGATGTTTCATTAAAAATTACTGTTATCATTGATATTGTTTTTTATTTTTTTTAACATTCTCATGAGTATGTTTATAATTATGCAATTTTATCTGAAATATTATAATATATATTTGTTATATTAATTGTCAAAAATTTCTGTGACCATATAAATTTGAAGTTAAAAAAAAAAAATAAAACATTCGATTTTTTTTTTCTATACCTGATCCGATTTCCTATTGTCAAACTAGTATTACTGACTCAATATAGTATTTCTCTAGGTTATAAAACAAAAATTATTTTTTTTTTACTATCAGAATAATTACCGTCAAACAAAAAAAAATCCGGTTTTTTAAAGTTTTTATTTTTTATATATTGAATAACTAATAAGAATGGATAAGTCAAGACGCCATGATTAGAGAAGAATGACGGAGAAGAGTTCATTGTGGGAACAGAATTCTTATTAGCATGTTGTCAAGTGGAAGTGGAGTGAACACCGGTATCCACGATCTAGTGTTCAAATCCGTATAAACAAATACTATGGTTTGAGTTCTAGGATTCAAATCCTAATAAAGGCAGAAGGCCTTTACTTACGAAGGCCGTTACTTTTATACGAATTTGATTACTAAATCATGAATACCGGTGTTTTTTAGTCGTTAGCTTTCAATTAACCACACATCTCAGGTACAGTTGACTTGGTATCGTACAAGACTTCATTTACATTTATACATATCATCTACATTCATCCTCTGAAGTAATAACTTACGGTGAATCGGGAGGCTAAACAGAAAAAGAAAGAGAGGTGGTGGTGGAGTAAACAAGAAAACATTCAAAAACCATTTCAAGAAATATTACTTAAAATTTGAAACTAAATGGTAATTTCGATTGTTAGACAATCATCGTCAGTAGACAGTGAGGGAATACGTAAAAGCTTGTCCCTAATAAAATCATCCGATTTTAAAATTTCATAACCATTCAACTTTTAATCCGTTTTGTTAGAAAGTACTGTTAGAAAGAAGGAACTCTCAAGTTTCATGCGATTGCCACTAAGTAGTAGAAGAATTTCGTTCACTCCAGTGTTAGACACAATGGCGACTCCACAACAGAAATCATTTCGTGTTCTACGCTTCGCGCAGTGTGAGTCTGTAAATATTGTTCATCGTGATTTCCGTTATTCTGAACCTCCTACCGTTATGCTGAACATCCGTCAGAGTTTCTCACATAGCCTCAGAGAATCAATTCGCCGTGCCGGTAGAACATTCCCAGAATGTCTATCTGGAGTATTTTGCGTCGATGTTTGCTTATGAAACCGTACAGGATTCAGTTTTTGCAAGCTCTTTTTGATGATGACAAACAATGACGTATGGAGCTTTGTGAATTTGTCCTTAACAAGGTGGCAGAAGATGACAATGTTGCAATATGTGTTTTAGTATTTTTTTTACGAGGCTACTTTTCATTTAAGTTGAAATACTCATATTATAACCCTATTAGGATAATTTAGGCAAGGTTAATATGGGACGCAGAAGTCCCTTGAATTTGTACACCATGAAAGAGACTATCCCAAAGTTAATGTTTTTTGTGCAATTTCTCGGGAAAACGTGTACGGTCCCTTTTATTCTTAGAGAGCACTGTTACGGGATCAAAATATCTCTAGATCCTTGAAAACTGGCTTTTTTCCTCAGTTAGCGGAAACTAGAGATTTGGAAGATTTCATTTTCCAGCTGGACGAAGCACTTACTCACTGGAGACTGAACGTTCTAGAATTTTTGAAAGATAGGATTCCTTAACGATAGATCAGCCGTATGGGACCTAACCATCAGCTTTACATCACTGGTATCCAAGATCGCCAGTCCTCACTGCGTGCGATTTTTACTTGTGGGTTTTGTAAAAGATTCCGTCTATGCGCCTTCCCCTTTCAGCTACAGCGGTCGAACTTGCGAACCACAGAACAGCAGCAGTGAATAGAGAAACGCTTGCTAAGGTGTGGGACAAATTTTATTACCGTGTGGACGGGTGCCGTGCATCAGTAAGGCGAGTTCTGTAAAGCAACCCTGTGACTAAGAATTGCAAACAACACGAACTTTGCGGGTTCTGTGGTGAGGAAGGGCATTTTGCTGTAGATTGTCCTGTCAAGGCGGCAAATGGGATGCCCACTTGTGTTAACTGTGTTAGGGTTGGTAAACTGGCCGTGCACAATAGTAGGTTTGATGAGTGTCCCGCTTATAAGCGTGCACTTGAGATGCTCAAAAATTGTATTGGTTGCTAGAACACGGACAGCCCTGTGGGCTTGAGTTGAGGGGTTCCTTCGGGATCGTTCTTCTTGTTAAGGCTCATGAGAACTTTGTTTAGGATTGGGCGGCCCGTAGTTATTGAGTTGCTTTGTGTTTTAGATCTGCGGTTGTATGCGGAGCAGACCATCAGACTAATCATGGGATTGAGGTTGCAGAACGAGTGTGAGTTCGGTATGACGGTGATTGCGTTGAAAGAGGCGACTGGATCGGTTTTTGTGTACCGGCCCAAGGCACCGCCCGATGAGGAGCAGGCTGTTGCCGAGGATGGTTGAGGGGGAAATCGTAGCCCGCCAAGTGCTACTAAACGAAATCACGGAGGGCGTTTTGAGGACTTCAGGTAAAGGCTTTGATCTAGGAACTGCAGAGGTGGTAAGCTACCGGAATAGCTCAAGTTGGGTGTGGTGCTTCAAAGCAAAAATAAAAGTGAAGATTCGTGCATTCCAAGGGGGGGCACATTTAGCATCTATGACTTGGTAAGTAGAAAAACTTCATAAATAAAATTTTAATACAAAATTAATGTTAAGTTTTTTATTCAATTTTTTTACAAAATACAAACAGTATTTTTATTGAATAATTATTTTTGGGACAGCTCTAAACAAATAAATGGAATAACAATGTTAAAAGTTAATTCATAAATCTGGCGATTTCCGTGGCGAAGTGGTAGCGTTTCGGCCTTCCATTCGGTAGTCCGGTTACGAATATTGGTCAGGCATGGTGTATTTCATACGCTACAAAATCTCATTTCCATATTATCATATACAAGCTTATCTGAGCTTCTGAGGTGAAATTAATCATCAAGCAAAAAAAAAAAAGAAAAGAGTAATGGATGCAAAAAACCTTATAACTAATATTTCCGGCAGTTTTTATAGAATTAAAATAATTTTCATTTTACGTAATTATTAATTTTTACGTAAAATCGATTGAAAATATTTTACATTAGCAGTCGCTTTAGGTAATCCTAATCGAAAGAATAAATCCAGAGTAAAACATTTAATCGACTGAAATTTTTATTCAGATTACTCACAATTATATATGGCATTTCTCTTATGTAGGATTGGTTTATTACAAAAAAGATAGAAATAGCATGAAACCTAAACCAATGTGTGATATACCCTCCCATGAACAAAGTATGTAGGAGGAGAGATAACAGTTTAATGTTATGTTATTATGTTAGAAAACTCTTTCAAATCATTTATAATAAATATGGTAATCTAAAAAGTTATTAGATTCTGTTCTTTTACTGCTATTCAACAGTGAAGTTTCTACATGTATGAATTCACGAAGTAAGTTTATCAAGTAAGTCCTGTTTATTACGCACATTTTTTAAAACGATATTTTCTAGTAAACTAATTTTATGACCAGAAAAGTACCTTTTCTGGTCCTCTATAGTTCATAAAGTGAGACAAATGGTTTTTTAGTTAATAAAACTGATCCTTAATTAAAATTATTATCCTTCAAATCAATTTTGCAAAAAATTCCATTCTTTTATCGAGTTTAATGTTATGTTGAGGATTTCCGAGGAAATAGTCTAATTTCTTAGACATATCCAAGGAACACGTTTATCTTAAATTTTTTTACCTTATGCGGAAGTATTATACAGTTTACATTTTTAGATAACTTCAGAAGTTTTTGTGAAAAAGTTTTAAACATAAATGTCATTCCAATTAGTAGCAATGAACCTGACTGTAAAATTAAAAAAGAAAGAAAAATTTGAAAGTTATTTGCGTATTACGGTATCAAAACCACATAAATAAACTGTCAGATTAAAAGAGGAACTTGCTTTGCTAGGTCAATTAATATTAAATGAGGGAAATCCAATGATCGAAATATGTAAAGTAGAAAAATTAAGATTTTTTTAATTAGGCTATTAGAAATAGACGTATCCAACTAAAATGTAGTAGTAGACGTAGAGCGGCATTCTTAAAATACAAATTAAAATGAATTGATGATCATCAATGCTTTATTGATAGCCTTTATTTTACCAGCTAGTTAGTTTCTTATGAATATTCCGGAAAGACTCCAGATTTTTCATGAGCTTTCTGGATTCGAGGCCCGTAGGTAGGCGCGTCCGTTGTTCGTGACGTGCAAGTGAGGTGTCTTTTGTACAAACTCAGGTCAACCAAACCTGAACTTTGGTTAGTTGAAACCCAGCCACCAAAGATCACGGTATCGACCAACTGGTACTCATGTCCGAATAAAAGCAACTATTATTAGGATTCGAACACGAGCACTTCAAAATTAGCTAATTTATGACGACGAGTTTTACCACTAGATCAACCGGTGGGTTATCTTACCAGCTGAAATGCCATTAGTTTCTTTAAATACCAGATTTTATTGTTTCTGGTATTAACCGCTAGGTAATCCACGGTAAATTTTGTAAAATACATTCTATCAAAAATTATTTTTTTGTGCTGTCCAGGGTATATAAGAGTAAAAAAAATTTTTTAAGAGGATGGAATACATATGTTATACTTTTGAAAAAAAAAACATGAAATTTTTTTTTGGAAATCCTCTTTTAGTTCAGTGAACTTTTATTAGATGATACGTTTTCAAAAAACTTAATCTTGCTAGTAAATTACAGAAAAACCTTTTTCTTAAAGGGGGAAATAATCTTTCATAAATTCTTAAATTTGTTTGGAAATAGATCGAAATTTTTTACTTTATATCAGTCACCTTTTTTTGCTGTGATAATTATTTTTATCTTTACTGGCCGATTTTTGTTTAATATACAAATAAATGTTTTTGTGTTATTTTTCGTAGGTTGCCTCTGACTAAAGGTAATTGCATCGTACCCATTACTTTAAAATTACCTTTATCATAAAAATTATAAAGTACCATGTATTAAAATTGAGAGTGTATATATTTCATTAATATAAATATATATATGGTTGGATGGAATATTTTGCCTTGCCATGCACATAGTTAAAAAAAAATAAAATAAAATTTTGTTAAATAGTTAAAAATTAATTCCTGGTAATGTTAATTAAAATTTTAACTATTATTTTTCCTGTTGAAATCATTTGCTAAAATGCATCAATCATAAGTAAATCAAAAATGGTTTCCCCAAAATCAGATAAAACCACATGTTTAAAATTTTAAATATTCTAAAAAAATGTCAAGTGCTTTAAATTTTTAAACAATTTTATTTTTTATTTAAGGTGATTTTTACATGTAGATTAAATATATTTATATACTGTTAAAAAGGGTACGGAACCCCATAGATATTTAAGTTAACAGATGTAGCCAAAATAAAAATAAAACTTATGATATGGTCATCCTGTAAATTTTAAGTATTATTTTTAATTTTATATATATATATATACTAGCCGGTTAGGGATCGCTTTACTCGCCCTTCCTATTTAGCCAGGATCACCTCCTGGACCCCTGCTGTGTTCATAGTGATAAATAAACAATTAATGCCTGAAAAGCTCTTTTTCCTCCAACGTTTCCCTCCTTCTTCACATAGAAGCTCCTACTATAGATGAATATATTCCTTTTGGTTCCCCTTTCTATTACCCTAGAATATCTTATATCTCATGATGGAGATATAAGAGAAACTGAAGAGAACTGAAAAACGGATATGTTATAAAACGGTTAGTTAGTTTATTATTTTTAAGTCGAAAACCGAAATCAAAAACAATAGTATTAGGTATTAGGAGAAATTCACAACTTCACCCCGAAGGGAATAGGACCCCGATTTATAGCTTAAAACCTTCTATGGGATAACATGAATGTATCCTGAAAATTTGAAAGCCATCGGTAGATTGGGTCTCGCACAATTCTGTTGCAAACCGACAGAACCATAAACTTTCGCATTAACACACACACACACACACACACGTTTTACAAAGTTATTATTCAAATTATAATATTATTATAAATTAATAAATATTAAATTAATAATATTATTTTGTATAAATATATTTTATAAAACTGTGGATTCAAATTTTATTAAATGAATATGTTGCAGATGTTTTTTTTTAATAAATGAAAACAAAAGTAGCAGTATTTTGTAGTGTGAGATAAGAACATGTCCATTCCTGTTGCATAAATTGGAAGTGAGCGCTGCCGTGTACTGGCTAGGATGCGCGTATTGTGTGCGTTGTAGCCATTGTTACGATGAGAACGTTAGTTGATACCTCCTTCTACAGTCGTTTGCGATTAATTGTTCAGTTCGTAAATTTATGCAAGCTTATATTTATTTTAACCGATTAGTTATTATAGAACCTTCTTTATATTATTTAAGTTATTTAAATGGAAGGTATACGATCCGGCAAACATTTATCTTCATATTTTTCTTTAATGACATCTTACAAAGGTTGGTTACCATCATTTTGTTTGCTGTTTTAACTGATATTTTTAAGTAATTTTTTTTTAGTAAACCATTAATTGTTTGAACTAATATATCAGTATTTACTAGCACGTAATTAAAATTGAATTTTATGCAAGTTTTACAAAAAGATTTTATAGTTTATGTTTTTATTTAGTGTATACCAAGTTATATAAATAACTGTTTGTAATACAGAATGTTTTTTATATTCTTCTGCTTTATGCAATCTTACAAAACATCATTTATTATTAATTTTACTTTTAAATAATATATAAAGTTATTTCTTAGAGGATTAAATAATAATACTGAATGTGTCAAAGATAAAGATATTTGAAGCTTAATAATTTGCTTCACAATAGTAATAATGAAGACAAGATTGATTTTGTTCCTTTTTTCAATTGTTTTTTGTTAAACATAATTTCGTTTTGTTATTCTAATTTATCTTTTAAAATTCTGTAATTACTTATTTTTAGAATATTTTATCTAATTCAGTTACTCCCTTATGAAAAGCATACAAAAGATATTTAATTGTGTTTTTTTTTTGCTTGATTCAATCTTTCCCCATTGTTCTGCATATTGTAACGGTTTTTTTTTTAAACAATATTTGAGTTAGTAAATATTTCTCAAATAATGTTTATTTCAATCATTAATGACTATTTTTAAAGATTTCAGTAACTGATACGCTTGTTTTATTAAAAAGGGAAGATATAAATAGTAGTTAAAAGTAACCATATTTTATTGATATAATTAAGAAAGAAAATTACTAGTCCGACATCTTGTTTTATGAAGAGAAAACAATAATTTCAGTTAGAAGAACCATTTTATGACGTAATTGTCGTGTGTAATTTTCTTTTTCTTTCAGTAATAATTATTTTAATAGAATTTTCTTCTTTAATAAATATCACTTCATTCTCCTAATAATAATATTTAATTTTAATTAATTTACATATTTTTTAATAATTTTTTAAAAGTAACCATTCGTTGTGAAATAGGTGTTAATTGAAAACAAAAAACCGATTGATAAATAGAAAACTATTACTTTATAAAATTCCAATTTGTGCGATAAAAAATTAGTTATTAGGTAGTTAAAAGGGAAAATCGGGAATAATTAGTGTTAGTTTAACACAAGCGTAAATTTGAAACGTAGTAACAAAGTATACTATATTTATTTTGTTTTTCTGACATTTTTTTGACGAAAATATTAAATACTGGGTAATTATATAGAGTGTGATTCACAAGGAAGGGAAAATTATTTGGGAATTGATCTTAAAGCTCGAAATTAAGGAAAAAGGTTCGTACAAATATGTCTGAAAACGCTTTGTTATCAAGTTACGGGTAGAAAGAATTTTTCCCGAATTTAAGTTCTCCCGGTGAAATGAGGTTATACTGAAATTTTATGCCGTTATATAAGTAGTAAACTTGATGGGTTATTAGTTTTTGAATGAAAAATCGAATAAAAACAAGAATCGTATCTCCTGTAGTTTTCATGATATCCAACATAAAACAGAAAAACATTTTTATTTTTGAAAACAATTTCTGGTAAATGCCAAATTCGAAGAACTAACTTGTTAAAACATTTTGCTCCTTTACTACTGTTTTTAATTATATTTATTCTAGAAAACCCGCACTTAACTCTTCTTTATTTCTTTTTTCGATTTCTGAATAAAGTGGAAGTGACTGCACTGTTAAAACCAGAACAATCGCCACAGCCTTATATTCATTTTATTTTATTTTTGTAATTAAATCTCTTAAGAGGAAATTGTTAATTTCTGTTTTTACAAGATTCTAATGTTTAAATAAATCAGAGTTGATTGCCCTCTTACAACCAGGACAGACTATTTCAATAATATATTTTTTTAATTAAATATCAATTCTGGAAATTATGAAATTGGGAACATAGTTCACCTAATTAGCTTAAACTATCATTATAAAATGATTAATAATATCCTGCAATTTTCTATTGCTAATCACTTAGCAACAGTTTTTAATGCTCAACTTCTTATTCTTTGTATTAAAAATTGGAAATAAAAAAATATTTTTCACTAATCCATTACAATTCAAATCTTGTGTGTGTGTGTGTGTGTGCGTGTGCGTGTGCGCGTGCGCGTGCGTGATGTAACAAAAAGAAGGCACATCGAATCCATTTCAACTTAATTACCGTTTTATTTAAAATTTTTAGTTATATTCTGTTAATTTTTTAACAAGTTTTTATCAATATATGCAAAATGACTGAGAATAAATAATATTTCAATAATGACGAAAAAAAATTTTTAAGTTATAAGTAAAAAGGATAGACAACATATTTAATTTAAAAACAAAAGTTTGAATTCAATTTTATAGGCGTAAAGATAGTCATGTGCTATCCTCTTTAAATTATGTATATGTATTTGATTTTACAAAAACAGAAGCTAAAAATTTAATAGCGTCTTATTCATCAAGTATGAATTTAAATATTATCTATAAACTAGTAATTATTAATTATGAAAAAGGTAATAATTTGAAGTAGTAATGGAAATAACAATAGACTTTTTGTACGGATTTGAATATTTAAATTTCTAAATAAAGCTGAGATGACAGTACTGTATAACCAGAACAGTCACTCAGCCTTATTGCCATAATTATATTTTTTTGTAATTTTATATCTTTACTGGAAATTTAGCATCTCAATGAGTATTTTATTTAACACGTTTTTCGATTTCTCAATAAAGCGGAAATGACTGCACTTTTCCGTTTACATCAGTCTTTAGTATTAGAGTTCCTTCAATGTCATAAATTATTTTAGTGGTGTAGAATTATAGTGAAAAAAGTTTATAATTTTAATCTGCAATTTTATGTTGTAATATGTTACGCTTAGAGCCCTCTTTTGGATGAGTCATCTTGCTTCATTTATACAGAAGTAGTACCCGACCAAATACCAGTAATATAAGGGTATATTTTAATGTGATAGGCTCCCTTTTTTCGCCGTTTGTGGAAAAACAGAAGTCGTTGAGAATAATTATAGAGAAAGAATTACGCTACATGATGTATTTATTAATAAGCATAAAATACGTTCTTCCATTAATCTATATCCTTATTTTGAAATCCTTTCTACCTTTTAGATCATTTATGTTTGTAAACATACATACATTGGGAGATGAAATGCAGTTCCTTCCAAAAATTCAGTAACTGATGTGAATCTCATAATACAGGATAATTCTGAAAAATTACTGGCTCAGCTTTTTGACGTAACTTGGTAATTTATTCCTAATCCACTTTTTACAGAAGTCTTACCTCTATTTACTTAACTCTAACCTCTTTCCAAAGTATGGATTAGTGTCTGAACAGGTTTCGATAACTCACAAAACTGATGCTAAGTGACTAGAGTACTGCTGGTATTGCGGGGTGTACCTTGACCTTGAACGGGTCACCCAATGTTAAAATCAGCTTTCCGACATTTAGGTCATGTGTTTTTAGGTGTATTTCATAAGAGAAAGCTACCTATTGTAATGGGTATCACGATTCAACTTTCGGAAAATTTCGACATATCTTCGCGTTTCACATCCCCCAGACCCCCAAAACACCATCAGCTCAAAAGTTATTTATACATTTGTATACCTTATATATATTTCACTTTCTTGTGGGCACGATAACTGCCGTAATTTTGGGCCGATCACTTTCAAATTTTTCCTTAAAAATAACTCGTTCTAAAATCTCGGTCTAGTTTGTTAACGACCAAAATCGGACCATGGAGGTGGAAATACGACTTTTTCGAAAAAAAAATCGCTATAACTTTCTTATTAAGTAAAATATGGAGTTCGTTTAAAGTTCCAACTATTCTTTGGATAAGGGCCTAAAACTCATGTAAGTAATTTTTTTGATATCACCAACCATTGGCCAAGGGGGTGGAAAAAATAGGGTTTTGAAGACAAAAAATCATATCTCCCTTAATAGCCATTGTATAAAATCGGTTTAAAGTGGTCTTTAGTCCTCTAAATACTACCTAAAACTTTGGTCCGAAACAATTTTTGATATGACCAATCCTTAAGGCAAGGGATAATCAAAATTTTGCTGGATTTGTAAGACGATAGGGCTTATCGTATGCTAAACATATGAAAATATTTTTCACATGCAACCATTGTCACAGTGAGTATATTTAAAGTTTTTCATAACCTTAAGATGGAAATCTGTTTTATCTAAAACTATCTCCGCCTTTCGGCGTGCCGAAAAGGATATTTTTGGTTCTAAGCATTTTTACTGTGGTATATTGAAGAATGAAAAAAATGTTGAGTGGATGAAGTAAATTAAACTTGTTACAATACAGTATTTTAAAATTAAAATTTCAAAATGGTTAAAAAATGGAAACCTAAATAATAATGAAAACCTAAAAAATATCAGTAGGCATGACTTTCTTCGACGGAATACTTATCCCTCTGTTTATTTAAGTAAAATCCAGATCCGACAATCAAACTCAATTAAATTCGTCAGTATTACATTTTACAGCAGAAAAATTTAATCTTTTTCTCTTATTACCACATAGCTCTTTATTTTAATTTCACTGGGTGATAATTCTTTTGATAGATATCCAGCAACTGACAAATATCTAGAAAAATTACAAGTATTTTATGGAATTGATCTGAATAAATGAATGCCAAGTCCGTGGATCGGCAAAAACTAATAAAAATACCCATTTCTAGTCAGTTAAGTAAAAGATCCTAAGATTTAGATAATAACAATAGGGCTCTACGATGCTTAAAAATAAAACATCTGGCTTCATTTCAAGTTTTTGGAAAAAACACAAATTTACAGTAAATTAGGAATTCGTAAAAACTTTTAACTCGTGACAAATGTAAAGATACTGCGATGCTCGTCTAAGAAAACTGAAAAGCGCTGAACAAAATTTTTTTGAGTAATTAACTTAATTCATAACATTTCCTTGGCGTAGTGATAGCGTCTCAGCCTTTCAGCTGAAGATCCCGAGTTCGAATCCCGGTCAGGCATGGTATTTTTCATAACACTACAAGATTCCATTTCCATATCCCACGCGCAAGCTTCAAGGTTATGTGGCGATATCATCAACAAAAAAAGTCTGTTGTGGACAACGCATGACTTTCTTGTACGCCTATTAAATTACATACACACATTGTTTTCAAAACGAAGAGTACATAAAATTTTATTTCATTAATAACTTCTAATATTTCTTTTTATTGCTATTATTGAATTATTATTTATCAAATATATCTTTTTATAATCGGAGGTTAATAAATCAATATATTTAAATTAAAAAAAAAAAAAACAAAGTTAAAAAAAAGTGATGAAGTCTGATTCGAAGTGATGTGCCTTTTCCTTGTAAGATCCAAATATTTTATTAATTAAAGTTTTATTTGAATTTAACTCTAAAACCAATGAAAATAATTAGCACTTACGATATATTGTTGAAAAGCTCTCAATGAGGGCTTACTATTGCATTTATGAAAACTCCAAATCCCAAAAATTTTGATTTTGAACTTTTTTGGACACTTGGTTCAGTCGATTGCAATCAAAAAGGGTGGTGCACAACTAGATGTTACAACGTCCTAAATCCAAAATTTCAATTTCCTACGGCTAATCATTTTTGAGTTTTGCGAAACAGTACGTACGTACAAACGTCACGCCTAAACTACTCACAATGGATATGTTCGTTGAAATCTGAAAACCGACATTTTTCGCGATCATAATACTTCCTTTGGTACTTACATATTAACGCCACTGCAGCTACAGCTTTATTTAAAAACAAAGTAGTCAATCGGATTTCGGTGTAAAATGGGCCGATATAGAGTTTTACATAGATTCAAAACAGTCTCTTTATTAATTTTAATAAATGATTATAAATTTACTTATTTTTTAAATATAATTTAACCAAACTTAACCTACGCTCGGTAACCTTAACTAATTAACAGGAGTGTTTTGATTATTTAAATAATAAATAATTACTGAATTTATTAAATAAATACTCAAAAAATTACGGTGTTAATTAGTCAAGGCTAGCGAGCGTAGGTTAAGTTTGGTTAAATTATATTTATAAAATAAATAAATATAAATAAACATTTATTAAAATTAATAAAGAGACTGTTCATTTTCCAGCGAAATCCGATTGACTACTTTGTTTTTAAATAAAGCTGTAGCTGCGGTAGCGTTAATACATAAGTACCCTTCCTTTACTTCGTACAAGGAAGTAAAACATGAATAAACTAGAAAAAACAGATTAATTGATAAAAAAGCAATAAATTAAAATTGTTAAAATTTTAACAATATAAGTTGGACTTGGCCACTAAATATTGATCTCAATTTTTTATGATTGAATGGACGTCAAACGGTGATGTAATTCTCTTGTTACTCACGTCAAGTTTTTTTCTTTAATATATTTCATAGTCATTCATCTTGCATCATCCTGGCCAAGAATACATATAGATTTTACTCTTATAAAAATGATAATTCTAGAATATTTTTAATGATTCTAAAAAGAAGAAATATATATACTTTTTTTTCTATTAAAAATAAAAACGTTTTCAGAACTAAATTTCAGAATAATATCTTTTTTACCAAATTTTATGCTGTAAATTTCTCTTCACGCAATAAAATGTATTAAGTAAGCAATTTATATCTTTCATATTAATTCATAATCTGATTGGTTTTTATGATATAAAAGATATGAATTTTCAACCAACATCATAAAATAAAAGTAATCGCAAAAAAAAAAGAAAAAAGTAATTCAAATTAATTTTATTAGTTGAATTAATGTTGACTTTGACTTATTTTATGGGATGGTTTCCTAGGGTTAGTAATAGACAGTTTTGAAGTGTTGTTATTAGAAGGAAAGTACAAAGAAAATACCGAGTGTATTGTGATATTTACAAGATAAGAGACGGACGTGATATGATAAGCAGTTATAGATACTTTACTAACTGTTTATGTAGTGTTGTTTTTAAACGATGTGAAGGCTAAAATTTTCTTGTTTTGATTTTGTATTATTGATTTTGATTTGAATTAATTTCATTTTGGAATATTGGTTCATTTTCTTTTTTTTAAATTTATTTAGGGTAAAGTGTGTATAATAACTCATTATATCTTGAAAGGAGAGGCTTTTATTATATAAAAGGATATAAACTAAACTTTCTTTCATCTAAATTAAAGAAATACTTTTCTCTCAAACATTTCATTAAAACACCTTTACTCATAAAATTTATTGCAGGAATCATTTTGATGAGGTATTATAATTAACAGAACATTAAAATACTGTTAACTAATATATCAAAATCCAATGCAGTTCCTTAGTTTCATGAATTCAACATGCAACGTAGAATTAATTATAATATCCTAAACATAGAAGCGTTTGGAAATGCTTATTTTACATTGGTTCTATTGTACTGTGTATAATAAACCTCTTTGCTCTCGAATGCGGTTTAAACTTCACTAAATAATCTTCAAATATGTATTTGTGTCCTCTTACCAATAAATGTTTGCCCTTAGTATGAATTTCTCACAGTGCAGTTACTAGATATTACAGACTCTGCATATTAACAATATTTCTTAACTTCGAATTATAATTATTCTAAACTGTAATTTTTTTTTTTGTTAAATTATGTTTGCGCTGTCAAAAACTAGATTACATACTATAACATCTCCATTATAAAATTTTGCTACTTATGAATGAACATTGCGTGTATATTTACATAGAGAATGTTTATGGTATTTATTTTTATTATGTTTTTTGTGTGATAGTTTATTACAAGTTATGAATATTGATATGTTATATTATAGCTGTTATAACTCAAAATATGTAAGTTAACATAAATATTGAATACAAAAATAAATAACATCCTTTGTGCTGTTTTAAAAACAATCAATAAAAATAAAGTTGCTGAGATAGATTATACTTATCCCATTTTACATATAATTTACTGTTCAACAAAATCTGTACTTTTTTTTGTCCTCAGTCATTTGACTGGTTTGATGCAGCTCTCCAAAATTCCCTATCTAGTGATAGTCGTTTCATTTCGGTATATCCCTTACATCCTACATCCCTAACGATTTGTTTTACATATTCCATACGTTGCCTGCCTGCACAATTTTTTCCTTCTACCTGTCCCTCCAATACTAAAGCGACTATTCCAGGATGCTTTTATATGTGGCCTATTGTCTATCTCTTATTTTAACTATGTTTTTCCAAATGATTCTTTCTTCATCTATTTGCCGCAACACCTCTTCATTTGTCACTTTATCCACCCATCTGATTTTTAACATTCTCCTATAGCACCACGTTTCAAAAGCTTGTAATCTTTTCTTCTCAGAAAATCTTTCTTTAAATTTCTTAAACAAATTCTTTCTTTAAATTTTCTAACCTGCCAACCTCTCTTAGACTTCTAACATTCTACGCTCCGACTCGTAGAATGTTATTTTCCAATTTTCTGGTGACCCCTTCCTTAATAGTCCCCATCCGGAGATCGAACGGGGGACTAGTTTACTTCCGGAATATTTTACCAAGGAAGGCGCCTCCATCTTTGTTAAATGAAAAAAGCAGCTGTAGTTGTCCATTGCTTTCAGCTGCGGAGTACTCAGAGAATTGAGTGATGTTGATATGGCCGTTTAAGTCGTCCTGACCTACGCCCTTAACAATTACTGAAAGAGGTGCTGCCCTCTTTTAGGAATCATTCCTTAGTCTAGCTCTCAAAAGATACCTCTCCGATGTGGTTGCACCTTCGGTCCAGCTACTCTGTTTCACTGAACACTCAAGACCCCAAGGTCTCATGATTCGGCAAGGTCTCATGATTCATAGAGGGAGAAAATCTGTACATGTATAAGGAACTATAAAAAATACAATTTTCTTTTCAATAAGAGAGTTTTTGAGAAAAAAGTAATTATTTTAAAATACTTGTTTTCCTACTGAATTTTTCTATCAGAGACATATAAAATAATTTCCTTACCAGATTTTCCAACATTGTTTATCTTAATAACAAAAATAATGATGCTGATTTTTCCAAATTCTTCAATATTTAGGAATTATAAACTATAATTTGGTCAAGTTTAATCGTAAAGAGGTTTATTGAAAAAATAAATTTTAGATTATTAGCAGCATTTCCGCTTCTTATTATATTTATATTTTACCTACAGATTTAAAAATATACTGCTTTAAATAAAAAAGTACTTAAAACTTTCTAGCTGTGTTAGTTTTTTGTTAAAAACAATAATTATTCAAAATTAATATTTTGCAGGAGTTTACAAAAATAAGTTTAAATATTTTCAAAAATCCAGTTTTTTAAACCTTTACCCCTTTTTGCCTGGTTTACCAGCAACGTCAGAATGATTAATTCACTTCCTTGAATTGTACTCAGTAAAGTTAATTTTCCGGAAATAAAATTACTACGTATCTCTTATTTTTCTTCTAATTCACTTTAATGAATTATTTATGATACAAATTGCAGTACTATTATTGTTTAAATAATTTTTTTAAATTATTTTCATAGTGTTAAAGTATTTAAATTTCAGATAATTTACTTTATGGTTAATTTTAAAATAAGGAAAATAAGTACAACACAAAAACATTCTACAAGTGAACAATTAATTTTCAAAATGTAGATAATTTTATTATAAAGTGAGTTAATGTAGTAAAATATTATCTCAACCGGTTAATATTAACTTTAATTTGCTATGTATCGTACATAAATATAATGGAAAGCTATTTTATCTTTAGAGAAATGGGAAATTAGCTTCTCATTTCCGAATTATATATTTTACGTTGCATGTTTTGTTTGATCTTTTAGCATATATATATATATATATATATATATATATATGTATGAGTTGTGTAAGGTTTGGCACCATATACGCTAACCAAATTTGTATTATCCTTTATCTATGTGTATTGCGTACAAAGATCGGTCACAGGAAACTCAATTAAGTGTAACTGTGTAGTTAAACTTTTCCTTTAATTTTCGTGAGCTTCCAGCAGATTTATTGTAAAAGGAACTCAATTATTTCATTTATCTCATTTACTGTACCTAACCACAACATCACTGCAAATGTTATTTCCTCACATATTCTTGTAATTCAACAATGAAATTTGGTAAACTAACTTTGTTGTCTGTTTCAATTAAATATTTGTTTGTTTATTTCATCTATCTTGACTGAAAATATAATTGTTGATTAAATTATTTAAGTTAAAAATAAAAGTTATCGTATTTGATAAAATTCATTAAATGACAACTTTTTTTAAGTATATTTTCCATATATACAATTTTTCAATATTTAATAAATCTTTTTCAAAGCATACCATTTTCTTACCTATATAACTTTCTGCCGATAGTGTGGTTCTACTGTACTTAACAAAGGTATAAAATGATTTTTTTTTTTGGTTGTTTTTTATTCTTACTACTATCAATTTAGCAGTGATATAAATTTAAAATTATTACGAAAATTACTAAAATAATGTGCTGTTAATAAATCTATTATGAGTTTTTTTATGTTACTCAAATATTTAATTAATTTTATACACTAACAACATATTTCAATATTTAACCAATTAAAAATATTTGAATTTGTATGTCACCTCTGCAGGCCTACTAGTGGTAGACGATGTATATGCATATTTTGTATACAAGCTACATGCATCGCAAAAAAACATCATAAAAACAACCTACTAGGCATTGATAATTGCGCGTTCAATAATCAAGTTACGGAAATGAGGAGATATAACCACTAAATATTGTAAAATAGTTTTTAAGATAATTATATATATATATATATATATATATATATATACTAACTGTCACCTGCGGCTTCGTGCGCGTACTTGACGTGTAGCTTGGGACCTTTGAACTCATTTTTTTTATATGTAGTGTCTGCAGTTTTGTATGCTGCTTGTAGTTAAGCTTACGGGTTTTTTTTTGTAGCCTAACAATTAGCGAATAAGACCGACAATCGTGTGGAAAATGGGTAAGAAGGAAATAAAAGATGAAATGGTGACACACTCATAACGGGATAAAGAACAAAAAAACATTTGTGCACCAATTTTCAACTTTGTAAAAACTTCGGAAATAAGAAGCCTCTCAGAGCAGGACAAATTGCACTTTGTAACACATTTTATGGACTTTCAGAGAATTAATGGTATTTCGGTGAATTCCCCACCTTTTTTTTCAATGTTTTTAAAAAGTTCATTTATAAATTTGTTTATTTTTTGTTAAGTGTCAGTTCTTCATTAAAAATTTCGACTAAATTGTCCTCGTAGACTAAAGGAGCGCCCAAAATCAATCTTATTTTGATTGTCATAAGATTATAATCAATAAAAAAAGTTCTATTGAAAAGGGTGCCCCAAAATAATAAAAAATTCAGAAAATCTATTTGTTTCTTATATTTAAACGTTTGTAATGAGAATAAAAATAATACTTTTAATGATTGAATTGCAAATTGTCATGAAATGAAGAAGCTATGCAAAGTTGACCGCTGTAGCCGGTCAAATCATGTCAAAACCTTCGCCAGGTTTTGACATGCCGAATATTAATCTACAATTTATTAAAAAAAAAAATATTTGGAATTTTGTTTAAGAAAATCATTTGCTTTTTGAGCTTGTTTTTCAGTAACTGCGTAGAAAACATTTGTTTCAAATTGAACATTCTGTTATGGTTGATGATGTGTATTATTTTATTTCTCAACGAACGAAAAATATTTGTAACACAATATTTATTCTTTACATTAACTTCAGCTATGGTTTTAATGTTTTAAATACTATATCATTGTTTTATTAGTTAACTTTTATACATTTATGTTTTATAAATTTATAATTCTCATCATTAATTTTATTTTCATAGTTTAATTTTTCTTAAAAATTATTTGTAAATTTGATATAAATGGTAAAATTCACAAAAAATTAATAAAACAAGAAAAATACGGTACCAGTCTCGTTGTGGGAGGTTTTCCCGTTAACGGATTTCAGAGAGTTATTTTTGATTTGAAGGTAAAATAAATATTTACGGAATAAATTTTCTATACAATGACTTTAAAGGTTCTAATTATAATCTTAAAAATCAAAAATTGCAGAACACTGAACACCGATTGACATAAATATGAAATTAAAAATAATGTAGTTTTTATAAAGATACATACTTTTGGTAATTCTGAGCAATTTATTCCCCCAATCTCAATTTTTGCCATAATGCAATATGTATGTTATATTAGAGGTCAACATGAACACTAAACAAGTGAAAAATTTTCCGGAACGTTACCAATGTAATTATAAATATAATATAACCAAACTTAACCTACACTCGCTAACCTTGAGTAGCGAGAGACGCGAGCATAGGTTAAGTTTGGTTCGATTATATGTATAATTGAAAATTGATTTATTATATAAATATATTTATTTATTTGGTTATTTTATAACCGAACATGAATATTGCCCTTTTCGTTATCTTCAACTGCTCATTCACGTTATCTGTGAACGTTCCGGCAAATTTTTTTTCTTGTTTTGTCTTCATGTTAACCTCTAATATAACATATTACATGTGGGACAAGTTAAGGTTAGGGTAATAATTGCTCAGAATTACCATATTTTTATTTAAAGATTACAAATTGCTAAAAAATACGATAAATAATTTTATCTTTTTGTAGAAATTTGAGATCTCTATGTTATGTAACCCGCAATCCTTTTTTCATAATTGTTATTGCTTTTTTCCACATAATCGTTGAGTTTGGAACCAAGACCAACCTAGCACAGAACTAATACTTTCCCACTTGGACAACGAAGTTACAGTAAAGGAGGGTGTTTTTTAGCTCATATTGTCTTATCACTCATAAAATCTCTTTTCAAAAACAGTTTTACAGCGTAGTTTGCCGTACGCAGAAAAGTAATTTAAAAGTACGTTTTAAAATAATGCTATACACTTTACTCAGACATTTAACAAATTCTACATAATTTTTTAACTAATACTAACCTAATCAATGTTTCGAATAAAAAAACCAACGACATTATGTAGCTACATTAACTTCAGGGCATAGAATAGGATATTAACATTGTATACAAATACAAAATACCAGATCGCTACTTTATTTGTAAGCCGTACAAGTCAACAGCATTAAAAATTATTTATGTACGACATTATTTAATTATTTATTATAATGATTTAAACGATATTACGTCACAATTTTTTACAAATCCGCAAAACAAAATAAAAACAGGATGCGGGTCGCAAAACAGACACGAAATCTATATTAAAAACAATCTATTTAAAGCACAATTAAAACTATTATTATTAAACTGCTAGTCGGTAGGGCTCGCTTTCAAAGGGCTCCGCTTCATAGCCTCCGATATATTTGTTATCGTCATCTTTTTGAGAACAATGCTGATAAATAACAATTGCAGCATGAAAAGCTCTCTTTCCTCCGGCGGTTCCCTCTTTCTTGATGTAGAACTTTGATACGCTCCTGCTATAGACGAACATATTCCTTTTGGATTCCCTTTCCATCTCCGAGCATGACAATACAAACACACTTCTGTCATGGCGTCAATATGGCCTTTATATCGGCGTACTTATTCTGTACATTACATATAGGTAAAGCCATTTCTATCCTTATCTGAACATGGTAGCTGTAAATGACATCACTATGAATTCGTGAGGAATTTATCTACAACTCCCGTTGTAAATTTATTGCACTTTGAGTCTAGGCGTACCGCGTTCGGTCAGCAGCTAACCGAGAGGACCCACCGGGCTGGTCTAGTTGTGAACGCGTCTTCTCAAATCAGCTGATTTGGAAGACGAGAGTTCCAGCGTTCAAGTCCTAGTAAAGCCAGTTATTTTTACACGAATTTGTATACTAGATCGTGGATACCGGTGTTCTTTGGTGGTTGGGATTTCAATTAGCCACACATCTCAGGAATGGTTGAACTGAGATTGTACAAGACTACACTTCATTTACACTCATACATATCATCCTCATTCTACCTCTGAAGTATTATCTGAACAGTAGTTGCCGGAGGCTAAACAGACAAAAGAAAGAAGCTAACCAAGATATTCTCATTCTTTTAGCAGATTTTAAATTATAAGAAAGATTACTTCTCTCTCTTGAAGCTATATTTTTTAAAATTTTGACAATATAACATCGACAGCCGAAATATACGATCAAAACCCATAATAGCTTGCTAAATGAGCTAATTTAAACTAATTACAATATTAATAGTAATAATAATATTATATTTTAAAGTATATAGATCTTAAGTCAGAGATGTTTTTCTGTTAACATTGTAACAGAAATATAAAGAAGTAAAAGGGTTAATTATTTTTCTTTATTAATCTTTAATATCTTAATCCCTATTAGAAATATAGTGATAACTCTATTTGAAGATAGTGATCAAGCCTCTAAGGTATAAATCTGTAAAATTTTATTAAAATCTGTCCAGCAGTTTTTGCGTGATGCGCACACACGAATATCCCTAGTTATCTTATTATGTATAAATGTGAATTACCATTATTAAATTCTTGACAATAAGGTGAAATCTTACTTGTCAAATAATGTTACAGCCTGAAAAATAGATTTAATATTTTATAGCAACTGTGTTAAAGGAAAAATTATATATCGCACAGTTCAATTACGTTAAAAATGCATGTCATCTTGGAATGCTCATATTTTTAAAAGACACAGGAATTTAATCGGTGTGATTATAAATGATTAGTGACAACAAATTACAAAGATAATTTATTTGAATGGAATATCAAAATTTTTGTAGCATAAATGAAAAGGAACGATAGATGATAGTGCAGTAATATATGTTATAACAGTATTATAAGCAAAATTTAGTTCAATAATCAGTGAAACAAAAAAAAAACTACTATGGTTAGATGGGTGAAGTAAGAAAGTACGTGACCTTCTACAACTAATAAGTTTTAAAAAATGCTATAGTGTGTGTATGCTATAGTGTATATGCTCGAGTGTGATTTAGATTTATTCATCGGGATTTTTAAAATGTATTTCTTATTTCATTCCTGTTTAGTTGCCGTAAATGATTTTTTTTTTTACATATTCTTGATTCTATTTTTATTCAACCGATACTGTATCGGCTATGTTATATTGAAAACTATAAAATAAGGCTAAATATAAATACATATCTATGTAGAAGAAGTTTTTATATTTATTTTTCAATCATATATATATTTTCAAAATATTATAAATAATAAAATATCTTACGCTTATATAATACCAAACCTACCTGTATTTTATGTTTTCTGAAGGAATCGAAAACAAAAATAGTTTTATATGAGATTGCGTTTATCTGAGGAATAATAAATCATAAGTTTTAAATTCTTCTATCATGAAAATAACACTAAATCTTTCGAGTTTTATTAAAAAAAATAATGAACATACAAGAATTTCTAATAAATTATTATGTAATATATATAAATATAAATACAAGCCTTTAAATAATGCTTAACTGTTTTATTTATAAAAAAATTATTTGTTTACTAATAAAATTTGTTTGAAATGTTTTTCTTTAATATTATTTTATTCGCATATGATACAATTACGGAAAAACTCTTTGTATATAATGATATTATTTTCTTTGTATTTTGCTAGAAGAAAATTTTATTTCATTAAACAGTCTTTTCATAGATAAAAAATATCTTTTATCAACTTAAGAAAACATCAAACAGAATAGAGTATGAAAATTTTACATTCAAAACTCATGGTTGTTAGAAATAATATGATTCTTTTTTTTAAATACCATTTGTACTCATAATGTATACTAAATAAATACGACTACTATTTTCTTATTACACATACAGCTTATCTACCAACTGAATTACGTGGTGTTTCTGTGAATACTACGAAGTTTATTTGTCTTATTAGCCGGAAAGGAAGCATGAATAAGCGCTTCCTCCCAAAAAAAAAAAAATATATATATATAAATATATATTGTATAAAAATTATTTTGTGCATGTAAAAGCATGTAAAAATGTGGTAAAGGATTAAGCATATGCTTTATTAATACGGATGAGACATTTCCTCTCTCGTGAAAAAAAGATTATTCTGAAAAACATTTCGCGTTTGTGACTCAAAAAAATCTTTTTCGATAAGGAATAAGAAATACAATTAGGCTAATGTGATGGGTATGTGGAACGAGGTAGTGAAATACGAGTGTGCTTATAGGTATAGAAAACGCATTCTGTCGTGTCGAGTAGGATAATGTTATACTAAAGGTATTAAAAAGTTAAAGCGTAGATCGGAAAGTTAGAAAATTAATTAAAGGGTTAGGGCTGATTCAGAAAATAATTATGAAAAAAAATACAGAAAATTAATAGTTTTTTGTAGCAAAAAAATTAACGTAAACATGTTGATTATTCCCAATAATCCTGTTCAATATTTATTAAAAGAAACATCTTGTTTATTACTATATTTATAGAAAGAACCTTGTTGAAAATATGAAAATATTCTGTTTTTATTTCTAAAAGTAGAAAAGGAAATAATATAGAAAAAAGGAAAATATATTAGACAACGTTCATAAATGCGATGTTATTGTTAGAAGATTATTTAAAAATTTGAAGACACTGTGAGTGAATAAGGAATGAAATAGGATGTTAAGGAATGATGGTAGGAAATAATAAGCGGAAGAATGTATGTACAAAAGAAGGAAGAAAAGAATAAATAAACATCACAGATAAATATCTCTGCTGTGGAATCACATTAACAGAAATTTTCAAAAATGAAAATTAAATAAAAGTAACGTAGCTACGGCAATATCGGTGATCAAGTTATCCTTAATAGTAAGAAACAGTTGTTACGTAGTTAAGAAAAAATTAGATTTCATGAAGCATCTTGTGATATCGGATGTTTGACGTGTACTTCTTTTTTAAGAATGTGAAAATGGAAACAGAAAAAGCGATATATAATCGGTGGAGAGTTTAAAATGTAGGCGTAAAAGAGATTTGAGAAGAAAATTAAGTAAATGAATTAGGAAATAAATGAAGTACTGAAAAAACTTAAAGAAAGCAGAAGTTTCAAAATAAAAATGTATTTGAGTTATTTCATCGGAGGAAAGAATTGATTAAAATATCGTAGAGGGGTCAGTAAAAAGTATAAAAAAGAAGAGCCTTCAGTAATATTGACAATTTTAAATCATTAAAAGTAAATGTGAGCTATGAAGAATTAAAAAGTTTAGTTTGAAATAAATAAGGATTGGAGATGGTGCAAGGGAATGTCTCAAAGAAAAAAAAAAAAATATTTTAAAATTTTGAACATTTTTCTATGAAGATTATTTGAAACATTCGTGTTTTATTTGGCTTTCATCTTAATCATTTTTCTCTAAAACACATCTTAAGATCGTGTAAAGGAAAAATAACTATTTTTGTACTACGTTGATTTGTTAAAAAAAAAATTACGTAGAAATTATAGGTAATAGAACACCATCCTTCCAATCTCCTCCATTCTTTCCTCCTTCCTTCGTAAAACTATAAACTGGGATTCTATTCATTGACGGATTTTTCTTTCTTTCTATTTTTAACATTATCTTCCCTCTCCTAAACGTAAAGATTGGAAAAATTAATTATTCTATTAAATCAGCAATATCTTGAGACTATTGCATCAAATTTAGTTAGATAATACCTAAATGAGATTCAGTTTTCTAAATTTTGTTTTCTGATACCTTATAGTTTATCTATTACTTAGAGAATGTTATTTATTTATATAATCATAATGTTATTGCACTAAAATGAGGCTGTAAAATATTATTATATACGATGTGTTACGCATATAAGATACATTACACATACGCGATACGATCTAAGTTTAAGATTTGATCTTGATTCAGTTATGGTAGTATTCTAACAGCTTAAATTACATAAAAAAACTTCCTTAAATTTTTGAAACAGTGATACACGTATTATACATATCTGCGATTCCTCAGTATTAAATAATAAATAACCCTGACAGAGTTTTAAATTATATAAGCGTTGTGAATTTTTTTTTTCCGAATTAGTTAACAAACTTCTTTTTTTTTCAAAAAAAAAAAAAATTAATGAAAACCGATTCATTATTTTAAAATAAAATTTTTATATTCTTTTAAATAATGCTTGATTAACAAATATAAATTTAGTTAAATTAACTGCAGTTGAAGTACAGACAAATTTAAAGTACAAATATGTAAAAAAAAAAATATTTTTTGCGATAAAATAAAGAATTTTTGGATAAAATATAAGTAATGAACGATTCTGATTCTCATCATGTTTAAAGGATTTTCCTGATTTAACCAGTGGTGTTTTGTGCTGTCCTTTTGATACTCTCATGGGATTTTAGATCTGGACATCATTGACCAAATGGTATCTTTTTCCACGATTTCCTTATTCTATTCAGTTTCTATCTTATATGTGCTTTTTATATTTCCTTTTTCTCATTCGTCGTCCTATAACGTTTACATTTATTATTCATCCCATTTTCCTTTTTATGTATCATTAGTTTTAACAATTTTTAATCTAATATCAAATTTGTTTAACTTTAATCCATATTTCAGTTTGTAGCTTGTTTAGTTATTTGGAGGGTAACTATTCTCTCTCTCTCTGCCGTTGAGTTGCAACGGTGGAACAAATAAACAAAAAAACAAACAAACATACATACATCTTAAATATATTTTACTACTTTTTAGACAGTCGTGTAAAACCTTTGATACTTGAAGAGTTGTTTCTTAGAAACAGTTGAAATAAATGAGTTTATACCATAGTGAATGTTGTTATTTTCTGCGTTAATACTGTGAGTTAACTACTTAAAATTAATCTGTAAAAATAACTGGAAATTATACTTAAAATGTATTCAGTCTTTCCCCTTTTTTTCGTAGTAAAGCATTTTCAATGTTCCGTAACTTTTTTAAAAATTAAAAAAGTGTTTAAATTTATTACCAATTTCCACCGAGCTTATGACCATAGCTGTTGATGCCCACCCATTCTGACTCCCCCCCACGCTCTCTCTCTCTCTCTCTCTCTCTCTCTCTCTCTCTCTCTCTCTCTCTCTCTCTCTCTCTCTCTCTCTCTCTCTCTCTCTCTCTCTCTCTCTGTGTGTGTGTGTGTGTGTGTGTGTGTGTGTGTGTGTGTGTGTGTGTGTGTGTGTGTGTGTGTGTGTGTGCGCGCGCATGTGCTTAGAGTATGTAACTAGAAAAAGGCTGGTTACTATCTCAGGAAGAATAAATAAATGAGAATGGGTATTCTTTTACTGTGATATCTTCTTGTTTCAGCAGCAGCTAAAATTGAATAAAAGTGTCTTGCGAAACTGGTAAAAATTTTGTCTACAATAATTATTTCTAATTTTCATAGCAGTCTCTCTTCTTTTATCCCGGAACGTTCTAGGTTCAACCCCAACAAAATGGACTCGTTAAAAATCACATCCGTTTAAAAATAAAACATATTCAATAAAAGATTTAACACGACACTACGTTAACTACTCTTAACCTTGTTGGAAAACTTGTATTCCTTAATTAATGCAATAGGTTTATTGATTAGTGTCTATATATTTCTTCCAACCCATGTGTGACGTTAAAAATGAAACAAAATACGTATTAAATTAAGTGATAAAAATATAAGAAAAAAATTTGTGATGCCCTTTATATATTTATATATACGAGACTTGAAATTTGTAGCAAGTAGAGTTCCAAGCTGGACGAGGATTCGATTGAAGAACCTTGCAGATGAAAGGCAGAGACGGTCTACCGTTCTACTAAGGTCTGGATGTTTTATGAAAATTAACTAGAGTAAAACTATAAATTGGGGTTTTATTATTGACGGAATTTTTTTTCTTTCTAATTATTTTAACATTATATTTATTATAAGTCCTTTTAAAGCAATAAAATTACAATACTTAATTAATTTACGATGACACAATTAAACCAAAAAAAAAAAAAACAAACAAAACAGTAGTTATGAATAACTAACAGTAGACATAAATAATTGCATAATTAATTAAAATAGAATAACATTCTTATCATACGGACGTTAATGTTACACAAACCTTTTTATAATAAAAAAACTTTTTTTTAATAGAAACTTGTAAAATTTGAATTACTATTGTTTTTATTTCTATATTCGCAAATTTATTCATCAAATTAAATTTTATTTCATGAATTTAATTAGCTATGTGAATTAAAAAAATAATTTATTAGTTTTGCTATAAGGTAACATATCATTTTTTGTAGGTTTGCTACTTGCAAACAACTACGCAATTGTGATTACTGTTGTGTATAGCGATTAAATCAACACTCTATTTCAAACTTGGTTTCTTACTTATACATAAATTTTATACATCCATAATGTAAACAAATTGGAAAGATATACAAAAGTTTCTAAGATCGCAAAACAAAAGTTGTTGCTTGTTTTAACTAATTTTGTTCATAAAATATTTAACTTTCTTTTGTCTTAAAATTACTTTGTGTATGTAACAAGTTATATAAATTTTAGTTTTACCTGGAATCATTATATCGTTATTTTTTTGTAGTAGTATATATTTTTTACGTAACTAGCTGAAATGTTCATCTATCCTCTAGTTGTATTTTCTTCAATATTATCATAAGAACAATTATCGATCAAAATTCGACAAGATTTTTCTTACTTCGTTTTTATTAGTCTTTATTTTTCTTTGGTATTTTTAGATGAAAAAGCAAACATATTTAACATACCCATTAAATTATTTAATATTATTTTACATTAATTATATCTATATATAATTATATAGATATATATAGATTATATATAGTTCGTTTGTGTACGCTTTAATGTTCGCGTGAACAAAAAGGCATTTATGATCGCATAATGCAAATGATAAATGACGGAGTTGGGGGGACCTTCTTCTTGGATGCGCCAAGAGGAACTGGGTAAACATTCCTCATTAGATTGATACTAGCAACGGTTCGATCAAAAAATGCCTTAGCTCTTGCTTCGTCTGGAATAGCTGCGACATTGTTACCAGGTGGAAGGACTGCGCATTCAGCTCTGAAGTTGCCATTAAACATGCAAATCATCGAGACTCCCACGTGCATTATTTCCAAAGCATTCTGTATGGGAAAAGTATTACAAAAATGTAAACTCATTGTTTGGGATGAATGCACGATGGCACATAAAAAATCGCTTAAAGCTCTTGATCGATCGTTACGAGATTTGCGTGGAAACGTTCAACCATTCGGGAATGCTTTGATATTGCTCGCATGAGATTTTAGGCAAACATTGCCTGTAATTTCTCGATCGACACCAGCAGGCGAAATAAATGCTTGCCTGAAATATTCAACACTGTGACGACACGTGCGTAAATTGCAGTTGACTAGGAATATGCGTGTCCAGTTAATTATCCAACGGAATATTTAAACCCACTTGATCTGCCAGGGATGCAGATCAAGTGGGTCACACATTAAATTTGAAAATAGGTGTGCCAATTATCCTGTTGCGGAATATTAATCAGCCAAAACTCTGCAACGGCACGCGACTTGCAGTTAAGAAATTAATGAAAACGTAGTTGAAGCAACGATTTTAACTGGGCCTTTCACTGGTGAAGATGTCCTCATTCCTCGAATACCCATGATCCCGACAGATACACCATTTCAATTTAAAAGATTGCAATTCCCAATTCGATTGGCATTTGCAATCACAATCAATAAAGCTCAAGGTCAATCTTTAGAATTGTGTGGTTTAGATTTAGATGCGGATTGCTTCTCACATGGGCAACTGTATATTGCGTGTTCCCGAGTCGGCAAACCAGGTAGCCTTTATATCTACGCAGACAGTGGAAAAACAAAAAATATTATATATCCACAAGTATTGCAAAATTAAACTTCTATGAAACGTATGTTTTGTTTTGTTTCTCATTTCTCATCTATGCAACCACAATGTGCCACAGCGAAGCGTGGCAGGGTACATGCTAGTATAATATAAATACAATAAATAAACATACAAAAACAGTTTCGTTAGTTAAAGAGTGCAGCTCTAATTTGAGTTTATTTAATTTTTTTTACTTTTAAACTGTCCTAAGAAATTTAGGCTAATACTTCAAATATTATTTTATTTTGTTTAAATCGATTTTGAACATAAAAATTAAAAACAATTTCACTGTCAGAACATAATATCAAACTTAAAATTTATTTGTTCATTAACTAACAACCGCTTTCTGCTTAATTAAAGTTATTTATCTATTTTTGGTGAGAGGTAAATTTTTAGTTTATGATTTAAAGCCTGTCCGGGATTCGAACCGTAAACGAATTTAGATGAAATGTAGAGATGCTATCATTCCGCGAAGAAGCTTGGAAAAATATATTTATTGTAAAATATTTTCAAACCGTCCTGATAAAAAACCGGTAAACTGTAAAAATGGATAATTCATTTCTCGATCACTATAACAATATATAAAAAATTCACAACAAAGAGGAAACATTTTTAATGACGAAACATTTCTTTCCAATTTGTTTTTTTTTTTTTTTTGTAAAAAATGAAGTTGTTAAAAACTATTTTAAAAGAATTATTTGTAAAACTTAAATTAAATTAAATATTCAACTATAGAAAATACGTTATTTGAAATTTATGAATGTGGACGAAGTGACTGCTATTGCGTTGAGAAAATAGTTTCCAGTTTCTTGGCTTATTTTAAAAGAAAACTTTTTCTTTTGTTTTTCGTAGTAATTCAAAATTCTACTCAAAATAAAATAAAAGTAAATCAAAAGTAAATAAAATAAAAGTGAATCACATTTAAAATTCCCTGTTTCGTTTATATTTCATTCATTATAGGCGTTTAGTTCTGTTCTTTAATCTGATTTAAAATGTTTTTCCATGACTGTGAAATCTTTTGAAGTAAATAAAATCAGGTATCAACTTCTGTAAGTTGTTGAACACAAGAATAATCGTTCTGAATTACTTTAAAATAATGGAAACGAGTAGTACAGTAGTATCAGTGTATTGTATTTTGCTATATATATATATAGTTCCGTGATTCATGTACATTGAAGAATATTTTAGTTATACAACAAAAGATTAAAGTTTTACTTTTTTTTTCTAAAAATATTTTCGTTTGAGTTTTATTAATTAACTTATTTTTATGTTTGGTTTTTCATTTTTGATAAGATGCATGGAAGTAAGTAAAAAAACTACTAAATGATGATTGTCAAGTATTACAATAAAACCACTTTTGCAATAAAATTCAACAAATTGAAATACACCACGTGATAAAAGATAAATAAAATACTGTCACTTGTTCGCGGTTCGTTAAGGAAATTGAGAGATTTATTCACATAAACATTTCTTATTAATTAGTACAATAAAAAAAATAATAATAATAATAACAATAGTAATATATAAAAAAGTAATCCAAATTAAAAACAGAATTGATTTAATAACAATTAAATTATAAATAACAAAATATAGTCCGATTTACTAAAACCTTTATAATGGAATAATACAGAGTGAGCAACATAAAACTGAACCCATAACGTGTAACCGCTGCAGAATCGGTAGGTTAAGTTGGAATAAAATTTTATGAATGATGTGGATAAATTAAATAAGAAAAACAAAAAACGTAACTAAAATGTGGCGTTTATTTACCTTATTGTTACAAAAAAATGCATAAACTCTCTCGTTAGACAATTCTGGGGAACGTAGAGGCCAGCGTCCTCTGCTGACAGCTCGTTCATTTGTGAAAGCTGCATGATCGCGATTCAGTGAAACGTTTGATGTGTGACACGTTGCTCCGTTTTGTTGGAAGAAGCTGTATTCTTTTTCATTAACAGTTAATTGCACATAGAATTATTAAACTTTAAAGTAAACTTATGTATTCATAGTCCTGTCAAAAAATATTGGTCCCACTACACGATTACCGGAACTGCACACCAAACACCGATTTTCTCATTGTGAAGTGGTCGCTCGAATATCTCGTGAGGATCCTTGCCATCCAATACCTGGTGTTCCGCGAATTAATATGTTTGGATAAATGAAACCATGCTTCGTCTGATATGAAATACAACATATCTGTCTACTAACAATGTTTTTGAGAAGCCAGTTGCAATAATCAAGTCGTTCTGGTTTATATACCTGCTTCAGCTATTGCACAGTGTAACGCGGTACGGTTTCAATTTTAATTCATGAAGAATTTTACGACAAGATGTGTATTTAACACCAGGTTGTTAGGATAACTTGCGTAGTAATTATTTTGGACTGGTAGTATTTCTCCTTTCAATATCGTTAATAACCTGTTGAGCCTTAACGGAAGGTTGCCTATTTCGTTTTGCATTTGAAATCAAACCTATTGTATCCCATTTTTTAACTAAATAGTGTATGCTACTCTTCGCTGGGATACAGGCGTTTGGAAATTTTTCTTCGAATACTTGACGTCACTCTTTAAACGATCCAGAACGAATATAGGCCTCAACTATAGCTATCCTCTCTTGGATGGAATAAGGCATTTTACACAAACACATTTTTTCTTTTCTTTCTTTTTCCTGTTTAGCCTCCGGTAACTACCGTTTAGATAATTCTTCAGAGGATGAATGAGGATGATATGTATGAGTGTAAATGAAGTGTAGTCTTGTACATTCTCAGTTCGACTATTCCTGAGATGTGTGGTTAATTGAAACCCAACCACCAAAGAACACCGGTATCCACGATCTAGTATTCAAGTCCGTGTAAAAATAGCTGGCTTTACTAGGACTTGAACGCTGGAACTCTCGACTTCCAAATCAGCTGATTTCGGAAGACGCGTTCACCACTAGACCAACCCGGTGGGTAAACAAACACATCTGCAATCACAATACTGCACTACAACAAACGTATACTGCACTGACACGTAACTACCTGACAGACAGCAGCAGCAAACAGTAGTAACATATACATCCACTAGTCGCGCTAGTTGTGTGAGATTCTTTCATAAATAGTGTTGGGTAGCGGCTTCATTAGGGCTTCGGTTTTATGTTACTCACTCTGTATAAACTAATACTGAATTAAAAATAACAGAAAACTCTACAATTCATACAATTCACTTTCTGCAAATATTATTCACTTTTACTGTCCACAAAGAACTGCCCTACAATTTATGAATGAATATAATTTTACATCTGTTTGCAAATAACTCATTGAATAGCTTTTTGATTTCAATCACTGTCCAAAATTGATTACTCCTGACCCATTCTTCACTCCTCATCACTTTCCGTATCGTTTTCATCGCACACTACATCGAACTCGAACTTGTAAAAACTACCTGACAACTCCGCTAGTCCTCGGTTATGTTTCTACTTCCTGGCTGTAGAACCAGTATTCGAACTGTCTTTTAGATTGTTTAAGCGTAATAATTTTCATTGTCTGTGCCATCTGGCGCGGGGTTTTCGTTCTTCCCCGTGTAGGCTTGTAGCTTAGTTTCTGAGGGCTACGTGGTAGTGTTAGGTGTCTGATGTCTTCTTTGAAGGCAAAACTTGACTGGGGCGAAATTACTGATATAGATGTCCCTCGGGGCATCTGAATTGGTGGCATCTCACGAGGCCGGACTGAGCACTGGAATGTGATCAGTTTGAGGGCAAAGAGATGACCTCCGATTAAGCCACTCTTGGCTAGAAACGGAGGAGGTGTGTAGCGACCAGACACGCTACGAGGAGGGATCCTCTCCCCTTTGGGGGGGACTTCAGATAGATGGGGGGCGCCATTTGCCTACAGCGAAGCCAAAATCTGAGTTAATAAATCACTGATGCAAATATCTACAGAGGCATTTACATCGGTGGCATCCCAACGAGGCCAGACTTATTGCTATGAGATGTCAAAAGTCAGAGGGCGATAGACGACCCCCGTTAAAGCCCAGCAGGACTAGGAACGGATTGGCGACCGGAACGTCACTAGGCATCATCCCCTACGGGGTTGGGATGTCTGCGCCATCTACGCTTTATTATAAGTTATTTTCTAGAAAGAATTCCTTTTTCGTTCCTTCTAGATTCTTATTCCATTGTTTTCTCTCTTTTTTTTTGATTCTCTACCCGTTATAATTCATTAATCTCTTTGTAATTGAACAGATAATCTGGACAAAATAACGAAAAATTACCGATAATGATTATGTTAACCGGATAGTGATATATTAATCTGCAACCGAAAGGAATCTATTTTAAATCAGCTACTGAAACTAAAGCTTTGCGGTTGTTCCGAGAAATATTACTTCAAAATATCGAACTATTATTGAAAATTGAATACATAAAAATACACATCGTAAGAAATCAAATGATTTAAAATGCAATGACGTTGATGCTATGGCGGTAGTAAAATGGAAGAGCCTGTAATGGCGATAAAACGGAATTATTTTTCACATTAATCCTGTCAAATTTTTTAACTAAACATGGTGGTAGATGCATTTATAATTTAGACGACATGACACGTTTGAATACTCAGAACCGAACGGAATGCAAGAATGTCAAGAGATGTTTTAATACCCAAATACGAGGTGCTACCCAAAAGTTCGGGAATTTTACCATAAAAATAAAATAGCTTACCATTACTTATAATTTCCATTGTCTCCTTCAAAGTAATCCCCTTGGGCATTGATACACTGATCCCAGTCTTTTTCCCTTGATTTCATGCATCCCTGGAAGTCTGCAGGTGTAAGTGTGCGAAGCACGTTCTGCGTTTCTTCCTGAATCTCCTCAATTGTTTTAAAACGACGGCCTTTCAATTGAAATTTTATTTTCGGAAAGAGAAAAACGTCGTAAGGGGCAAGGTCAGGCGAATAGGGTGGGTGGGGAATCACTACCGTCTTTTAGGAAGCCAAGAAACTCCGAACGGCTAGCGATGTGTGCGCGGGCGCGCTGTCATGGTACAGAACCCAGCTGTTGTTACCCCACAGATCTCAACGTTTGCGCCTAATGCTTTCACGTAACCGCTTCAAAACTTCACAATAGAACATCCCGTTGACAGTTTGACCAAATGGAAAACATTCCGTATGGATAATGCCTTTGATGTCGAAAAAACAATCATCATGGACTTGCTGCGAACTTGGCGATCTTTTTTTAGCCGCGGTGAACTTGGCGACTTCTACTGTGACGAGTGCTGCTTAGTTTTTCAGGGTCATACCCCTACACCCATGTTTCATCACCGGTTATGATGTTGGAGATGAAGTTAGAGTCATCTCTTGCTGAATTTTTCAAATCGCTACAGACAGCTACACGATTTTGTTTCTGGTCGCTGTTCAACAGTCTCGGTTCGAATTTTGCAGCGATGCGTCTCATGTTCAAATTGTTCGACAACATGCGTTGCACGGACCCGTATGACATTTGTACGATTGCACAAACATCGTGGATAGTTTGTCTACGATCTGCAACAATAGCCTTTCGCACTTTCGCGATGTTTTCCGGTGCTGCACTTGTTGATGGTCTTCCTGAACACTCATCGTCATCGAATGTTGTTCGTCTATCTTTAAATCGTTTGTAATGCAAAAAAGTTTTACTTTTACTCAAAGCATTCCCACCAAATGCTTCCACAAGCATGCGATGGGTTTCTGCGCCGGCTTTTTTAATGGTGTTGCAAAATTTAATGTGGTTTCTTTGCTCTTTAAAATCTGCCATTTAGAACTTATAATTACGCCGAATTTACTGCTTCGGCGAAGCAGTAAATTCGGTTTACACAACGTTACACAACCGCACGAAAGTGAACAATGCAGCCTCTCACCGTCACAGCTGTTGGAACACTGAATCACAAAGTGTACTGGTAGCCACATCTAGCGACAGCAGGTCGTACCAGCAAATGTTAGCGCGCGAAATACAAATTCCCCGAACTTTTGGGTAGCACCTCGTACTGCAAATCCTGGACGTCAGTTCCTTGCTGCTGGATAGTTCTAGATATCGCACAAGTGTTTAATTTTTTAATGACGGTTATTCACCTTTTTAATTTCAATACTGATGTTTCTCTTTTTTTCCTGAGTTCCGGTTGTTTTAATTTAGTTGGATGAACTTAAATTTACTGAAGTTATTAATATTTTTGAATGATTAAAAAGGGAATGCAACTGATAATTGTAAATGAAAAGTAAATCTAATTTCTTCATTCTTTATGTACTCAGTTCCTGGTTAAATTATGTTATTGTTATGAATTATGTTAATTGTGAATACTTCTTAATAAGTATATTTATAATTACAATCATGCAAATTTTTGAAATTTATTCTAATTTTGTTTATTCTTGTTTTTAAATTCCATTGTGTTATTTATAATAAATTTGATCTATTTTATAATAAAGGGAACGATTACGTCCTATGAAGATAATTGTAGCATGAAAAAGCAGTAATAGTGTTATTATTTTTGTAATATTTTTATTATTCTACTAAGATTAATAGTGTTCGATAGTCTTCTGTTCTATTCTATCTTAATACTCCAACTTTCCAGCTGAAAATTTTTAAATTAGGTTGTAGAATGCGTGCTAATTACATTTTCTGAATTATATATTGCAATGTATTTTAAAACGAAATATTGAAAATAAAGCTTTTTTTCCTCGATGAATAGTAATCAGTTTCCAGTCCTCCCTATATTTAATCATTTATCATTTTTTCTCAGTGATTCTTTATTCTTTTTACGGTCCATGCTATGCTTTTTAATTTGTTATTTTCCTCTGGAAACTTAACTTTTGAAATGACATTCTGTAAAGAGATATGTTATGATATTTTAAGATTCTTCTCGACTTCTTGAAACCATTTAGTTTTAGTTTTCAAAAACGCCCGTAAAATTTTAATCTTGTTTTTCTGTAAAGATCTTCTTTATTGCCAAGTTTATCGATTTTTTCCTCCAGAATCGTATTATGAATTATTTTTTTTAGTAGAAATTCAAGCATTCAAATCCAAATAAAGCTGCAGATATAATTATGTCTTATAGTATTTAAGTTTACCATTTCTCGATATTGATGTTTTATTGTAAATTTTTGCTGTTACATGAAAGGCTTTTTCTATTTTTTGTATTCTTGCTTCATGCTTTCTACTTCTAGAACATTAGGAGTGATTACTTCTCCAAGGTATTTAAATTTAAATGTTCTTTTAATCTTTTTATTAGTAGATATTTTAATTGTACACACTGAGCTTTTTATGTTAGAAATCCATTCCGTTTTTTTTTCGTATGATATTAGTCACCCCATTTTCTTACACATTTTTCTAATTATACTAGTTTAGTTTTCCTTCTGTGTTATTTGCAAACATAATTAAATCATCCAAAATGTGAGGTGACTGGTCAACAAGAGATTTATTATTATTATTATAAGATATCATAGATGTTTAACGCATTAAGTTTCTTGATCCATTCACCTTTTTCAAAGTACGATTAAACAGGATCAGGGAGAGACCATCTCCCTATGGTCCACCAATATTAATTCCAAAAGGTTCGGAAACTATTTTTAGAAATTTTCCTTTAGAAAAGGTTTTCATTAACGTTCTTTAATAATATTTACAATTTTATCACTGAATTTAAATTCTTTGAAAACTTGGAAAAGTGATCCTCTATGAATTAAATCATAGGTTAAAACGAAGCATTATTATTATTATATTTATTTTTTGTTTGACTTTAAGATGGACGGAGTTTGGGATTACGTCCCGATCCTTTGTAGATCGTGTTTGTAAAATGTATTCTTACTCCGTTTATTCCTTGACAGATTAGCAAAATACTATTGTCCTTCCCCCGACATGATTCCTCTTCAATCCGTCCACTTAAGGCCTTTCGATCTAGTAAGAATACGCCTGATGAGGCCCTAGTTTTGTGGAGGGTTCAATGCATTCTCTTCACGGAGGGAGCGCGTATGGTGACTGTAGACGGTTGCCTGACTATTTACTATAAGGTAAAGGGAGAATAGGGAATCTGGGTTGTTCAAAGTCATACCGGTAAAATAAACATTTTATTATAGGCAGTTTTTTAATGGGTGGTGGCATCTTTAATCTTTTCTTTAATATTTCTTTATGTTTCAATTTATTTTTAATATTTTAATATTTCTTTAATTATCTTATCTTTAATATTTTTTCAATTTAAATTAGTATTTATTTAATTTCCTTTTGTGTTATGTATTTAAAACAAAATGAAATAAGAAAATAAAAGTAATGAAGGCAGAGGACTCTTAAGCCAGGGAATACCTAATTAATACGTTGTTAGTAAACAAGAAAGAAGAAATTTAATAAATAAAACAGTATAATTAAGGCATTAACTAAAAAATAAATGGTTAAGGAAGCCTTTAACAGAAAAAAAAACACAGAGACGGAATTAGATCTAAGAAAAAATCTTCTAAAATTTTTCATTCGAAATGCACTTCCCTATAGATGTGAAATATGAACACTAAGAAAAAGGGAAAAAGAAAGGTTAAAGAAAGTAGAAGAAAATTAAACTGACAGATAGAATGAAAAATGAAGTAATAATGAGAATTAACAAGAATAAAAGTTTCATCAGATAAATTCAGAATAAAATAGCTAATTGGCCGAGACATATCATGAAGAAAAAATTAATTAAATTAGTCCTAGAAGGTTCAGTAAAAGATGCAAAGAAGAGAAAATGAAAAAGATTAAAGATTATAAAAGTTCTAAAAATGTTTAAAAAATGCATCCATGTATAATTTAACATTTTAGCTGAAAATAGACGAGAATGGAATTCGACATGCTATAATGAACCTTTCTTAGAATATATAAAGATCATTTAATGAACAAAATTTTAGAGAAAATAAACTTTGTGACTTATTTTCATGGAAAAAATTTAAACCACACATGTAGTTTTTCCTATATGTTTGCACTTTGTTAGGGATAACAAAAATTGTTTCTATCCTGTTGTCTGTATGCTTGTTTGTCCGTCTTTCTGTCTGTCTATTTATTTGTACCCACTCTTTCTTTTGTGAATAACTAGAAAGTATTAATAAAAGGAAATGTATTATTCATCTATCCCAATGGTTTTTCTTAAACACCATGAAATCAATGATTATTATCCGTGAGAAGAGAAAAATGATTTGTAATAAAAAAATCGTTTTTTTTCTCTGAAATAAATATGATAAATGTACTGCATAGAAAATTAATAAATACAAAAAGTTTAAAAAAGAAAACAAAATAATCACAAATAGAATATTTATTTATATCTAAATCTTCGGTTCATTTTTCGGGGGATAAAAACAATGAAATTTTTTTCTTTTTTTTAAGTTAGAAGAATAACATCTAAAAATAAAAAGTTCATTGAACGATAAAAAAGGAGTCTTTCTTTTCTTTTTTATTTTAAAATTAGTATTTCCCTCTAAAGTAATGAATGACAAAGTAAAGTACTCAAAACACACATACATTTACCCGCACACAAATATAAAATAATTTTAAGGGTAAAATGAGAAAACGGAAAAAGATAAAAGGGAAAGGAATTTTGAAAAGGATTCTTTTCTCGTTTAATGAGATAGCGAGTGAATATTTATTCTCTTATTACTTATTTTCTTTAAGATTAAAAAGTGGAAGAGTATTGCAGCAAACATCTACATTCTACATTCATTGAAATCTAATGTCAACTCCTAATTAAGCTTTATTTCATTTTATATCATCCTTTTACATAATTAACATTCTATATAACAAGTTTTAGACTCGCGTAAACAATAATCCCATTGAAATCTTTAGATCTTATTCATTTATTACAAACAATCCGATTAAAATGTCATGGTTTTTCCGAAGTATTTTTATCCAAAATTCCTTTATTAGTCCAAATTCTTCCCTTTTTATTTTATTTGATTCTATTCTGATCTATAATATTTCACAAATAACCAACAGCCTCTCAAATAAAACCCTACTTAAGATTTTTCAACAGTATGATTCAATAGCTGAATTGGCTTGTATATACCAAGAAAAACAACTTCGTTTACTGACAGCCTTACTATAGTGACTTTGATTCATATTTATTCATCCCACATAACACGTAAAAAAACCAGTGGTAAATTAAAATCGGTGCTAGTCTTTTGTTTTCTTTAATCAAGCAAATTAGCTTTAGTTTTGTACAATTTTTTGTTTTTTCCTTATGTAATGATTTAGAATCACGCAATTAATTAAATGAATTACAGAGTAAAAGATTTTAAAACTCATTAATGTTATCTATTACGTTTTCAACCCCTCTTGTCGTTGGGTGCTGAAACCTAGCGGTGGCTAGGGTGCCCACAGCAAACTATGGTCGTCAGAGCATTACGCCACTCTACGTCACTAGCTACTCCCTCTAGCACATTACATAGCGTCTTAAACCAGTCTCCACTCGTCCTGATCCAAGGCGGTCCTGTCTGGATGGACTCTCTCCATTCTTGTTCGGATGAACATTATTTTAAGTTTCATTTAGCTTACGTTTGCTATCTTAAAGTTAAGTTATAAGTTACAAGTGTTATGTTAGAAGATTATTTTAAACCGCCAAGACGGCGTACAATTAAACAATCCTTCAGAAATCAACAAGGTGTTGTCTTCATTTATCACCTATGAATACACACAGTCCACCTTCGCTCTAAAATCTATCGCTCGACCAACGGCCAACGGCGTCCAACCGACGACGTCGCAACATTATCGTAACCTGTTATTTAAAAAAATGACAGACCATTTTAAATTATTGTTTATTATTAAACAAAAAAATAAAATGGTAGGAGTACATCATTAGCAAAATTGTATAGATTAGTTTTGTATATAAACTGCAGGAAAAATATTTCGAAAACAAAATTGAAATTTATGAAAAATTTAAATACTGCACCTATATATCACAGAATCTTTTAAAAAATAACTATTAAAAAAATTATCACATCTGAGAATTATAATTTATATTTAGATTGATTTTTTTTCTACTGTTATTTATTACTGTCTTTATTGAACGGTATTGACAGAACTCCTGTAAGGATTGTCTTGTGAGATAAAAACGAAATTTTAACCTGGAGTTCATTTTCGAAAGCGTTCTTCGTATTCAATAAACCTTTTCTGAATATATTTTTTATAGTTTTTATTTGAAATTGATTGATTTTTCCTTATACAGAGTGTCCCATATAAAACGCAACCCAACCTTATATTGGTAGGTATTGAAATAATAAAAAGGCATGTGTAAATGTAAATGTAATTTTTATTATTACCATCGATTACCTTACATTTAGAGTAAATGTTAGAAGTGGCCGCCATCTTCTTGAATACAAGCTTCAATTCTTTTTAAAGCGTTTCTTGCAGCTTTTTTCAAAGTTTGTGGCTGGAAATTTATTACAGCTTGTTCAATATTGACTTTCAATCGTTCAAGTGTTCGTGGTTTGTTGCTGTAGGCTTTTTCTTTGAGGTAGAAAAAAATCCGCCGCAGTCAAATCTGGAGATCTTGGTCGCCACAAGCCTCGACCGATCACACGATTACCAAAGAATTTCTTAACGAAATCAGAAGTTGAACCTGCGTAGTGCGATGTCGCACCGTCATGTTGTAGCCAGCAGTGTCTGTCTTCCTCTTCCAAGAGTGCAATGAACTGAAATAAAATATTCTGATATCGTTCTGCATTAATGGTGTACTCGAAAAAAATAGGACCGATTATTTTCTTCCGCGATATCGCGCACCACACGCCCAACTTCTGCGGGTGTAATTGTTTTTCGTGATAAACGTGGGGATTTTCAGCACTCCAAATTCTACTGTTTTGGCTGTTTACGTAGCTATCCAAATGAAACCGTGCTGCATCTGTGAAAAATAACGAATCCATAACAATAATTCCCTCACGCAGAAATCGACGGAACCATTGACAATATTGTAGCCGTTTTTCTTTGTCGGGCTCAAGAAGTTGATGAACCGTTTAAATGCGATAAGGTCGTAATTGTAATTGTTTGGTGGCCCGATGAACAGTTGATTTATACAAATTAATTTCAGCAGACAAACGTCTGATCGATTTATTTGGCGAGGCGAGTAATCGGTCTTTGATTTCAGTGACTGTATCTCTATTCTACAGTGACGCAGATCTTTTGTGTTCCTTGTTATTAACGGAACCAGTCTCTCTAAATTTTGCAAATAACCTTAATACTAATGTATTGTTCGGAGCTGGTTTATCTGGGTACTTATGGCGAAACAAATCTTGCACTGCAATCACTGATTTCGTACTAAAGTACGACTCGACAATGAAAACACGTTCATCTAGCGAAAACACCTTCTTGTCTCTAGCAAAACACTGAACGTTATGATTGCATTGTTGTTACTATCGGTAGTGTTCTACTGCGTCGCTGCAATGTTCAAATGTTGGACGAGTCCATTTCGGTAACGAGTAGGGGAGTACGCTTGACTTTTGAAATTTCATGGATGAGTGATTGATGGGTTGTGTTTTATATGGGACACCCTGTATATATATATATATATATATATATATATATTTTATTTTCTATTATTAATAAAAAAGAATAAGAAATATAGTATTCAATAACTGTTGCTAAGTGATTAGCAGTATAAGATTTTATGATATTAATCATTTTAAAATGAAACTGTTAGCAAATTAGGTCAAATATTTTTCAGATGCAGAATTTCCAGTGAAGATTTTTAATTACACAGAAAAAATAGAGACTGAGGTGACTGTTCTGGTTGTAACAGTACAGTCACCACAGTTTTATACAGAAATTGTAAATTAATATAATCATATAATTATTCAAATGCAGAACTTCCAGTAAAGATTTTTAATTACACAGAAAAAAAGAGGACAGAAATAAGATTGAGATGACTGCTCTGGTTGTAACAGTACAGTCACCGCAGTTTTACTTCACTAAAAATGTCCAAAAAAGCCTAAAATATAAAATAATTGGATTTTGGACTTTTTCTTAACTGCAGCAATTAGTCTTCCTCAAAAGGTTTTTACGATGTTTCAGAATTATAGTCAAATAAAATTAGCAAAATACTGAACGTTATGATTGCATTGTTGTTACTATCGATAGTGTTCTACTGCGTTGCCGCGATGTTCAGATGTTGGACGTGTCCATTTCAGTAACGAGTAGGGGAGTAAGCTTGACTTTTGAAATTCCATGTATAAGTGATTGATGGGTTGCGTTTTATATGGGACACTCTGTATATTAAAAAAAAGTCATTTATACAAGAATAATTTAATATATATTTTGCAGTTCATGTTCTACAAAATCTTTAATAAAATAAATTCTAATAAAGTATATCGTAAATAAATGATTAAAATACACCTCTCCTTTTAAAATGTCAAACATTATTGTCTACAATACAAAAAAAGATATTCCATTTTTTTTTAATTTAAAAGCTTTGTCTATATATTCTCAGCGAATAAGAAAAACGTATTTAAATGAAACGGAGTTGCATTACAACAAACAAAAACTAAAAAAAAAAAATGCACTCGTTAATTTGTTGGTTTAATGTTTTATTTTTTATAAACACAGGTCCTGTACAGATAAATTCTAATATCGAACAATCGGGGAAAAAATGTATTTATATTTAATTTAGAATTAATTTTTTTATCTAAGTAACCTTTTTTTTTTCTTTTTCCTGTTTAGCCTCCGGTAATTACCTTACGGTAATACTTCAGAGGATGAATTAAGATGATATATATGTACGAGTGTAAATGAACTGTAGTCTTGTACAGTCTCTTTGACCACTTCTGAGATGTGAGGTTAATTGAAACCCAACCACCAAAGAACAACCAAGGGTTGATCTAGTATTCAAATCCGTAAAAATAACTGACTTTATTAGGACTTGAAGGCTGGAACTCTTGACTTCCAAATCAGCTGAATTGGGAAGACGCGTTCACCACTAGATCGACCCGGTGGGTTTTTATTTATGTAACCAGTCGAGTTTGCTTCACTCGCCCTTCCCGTGTAGCCAAGACTTTCTGGAGTTACCCTCCATTACGTTCATTATCCTCATTCTTGTAAGGATAATAGCGATAAATAACAATTAAAGCATATCTTTTATATAAAAGAAAATGTCCTCATGATTCACTGATTCATAATCATCGTACAACCAAAACTATTATAGGTAGACTTGAAATTTTCAGAGTACTTCGTATCTTTAAGTAGGCGTGCACTAAGAAAGGATTTTGTGATATTTTGATTTTAAGGGATTCAAATCGATAAAAAACTAAATTTCGTGTTTTTTTTTTAATAACAACGCTATCTGTTGGACGTAAAAGCAACATACGCTGTACTAAATATTTTATGATTCCATTGCAACAATGTTCCCGGTATGTGTGTCCGCTGTAGACTAAAAAACTACCGGACCGATTTACGCGCGGGGAAGAAGGGTGAAAGGGAAAAATCGGAAAAGGGAAATAGGAAAAAATCGAAATAGGTAAAAGGGAGGAAGGGGAAAATGGAAAAAAGAACAAAAGGGGAAAAACGGGAAAATGGAAAAAAGAAAAGAGGAATGGGGAAAGGGAAATGGGAGAAGAGGAAAGAGAAACGGGACAAGAAAAGGGAAACGGGAGAAAACGGGAAGGGAGAGCGAAGCGAGCCATGATCCTCTTATCGTGACGGGAAGCGCAAGTAACCATAGAGCACGGGCGAAGCCGCGATGGGGATGCTAGATTTGGGATTGTAAAAATTTTTTTTAATCTTTAATGGACTTTTATATTGAACTATTTTAATTCATTCATAAAATGGATTGGTCTAACAAATATTCTTCAATTTTCTTATCTTCCTTTTTTTCCTTTATTTAAGTTTTGGGCAACAAATCATTGTTTATCGTATATTCCTTCAGTATTTTTCAAAAAAAAATTTATTTACTATTTTATCAGGATTTAATTATAATCTAAATATAATATTGTTGATTAAATATTTTTTATTTATAAAAAAATAAGTTTGCTGTTAAAAAAGCATTGCGACAACATAAATGTCTACATTTATGTTGTGGACGAAGTCGCGACGGGGTAAGCTAGTTCAATTTATAAAACACTATCAGTGTATTGTAATTTCTTCAGAGGAACAGTTTAGTCACAGATTCGAAAATTTGATTGATCTTAATTATGTGGTTCCGCCCCTCATCTTAAAAATAGTAGTTACACCTTTTTCTACCGTCCTTCGTAATAATAAAAATAGAATATTTATTTTTAAATATTTCGACCGGTTTCCGAATTAGATTTCATCAACAGTTTGGCTATAGTAAAGTTTAATATCTGTAAGAAACATAATCCGGTGATTACCGAAGGCCATTAAATTTTGGACACCATTTTAAAATGATAAATCATTTTGTAACGCCAATAGTCAGTCATATCTTCAATCCAAATATAAAAGTTATTCTCAAGCAAAATTTCAGCTGAATCGGTTCTATAATTTTTACGAGAAAGGTTAACAGACTTATAGACACCACTATATACATATCAGACTACTGTCTCTATACGATAAAATACATACCTGTTATACAATGTGTTTGTTTTTAAATAGCTATAACTATGATTGTATGCTCCCTTTAATTATTTTGTCATTATAAATATCCCGATTTTCTCTTTGGAAATCTAATAATCTTCTCCGATAAAAAAGGCTAACTCATTAAGCACCAGTTTAGAGTATAAAGCCATCTGGGAAGGAGAGAGAGAAGGGCGACTTAATCATTTTATATGGGGCATATGGTGATGTTATAGATTGTTTTAAAGATTCTTGCAAGACAAGCCAAACGGTATCAAAAAAATAAATAAATTCTGACTATTTACATCAAAATGGCGAATAAAAATTTTTCAAATATTTATTTTTATTAAACTTAGTCTTGAATTTAGAAATAATTAACTCATTTTTTTTAACAGTAACAATTAAAAAACAAGTAATTTTATTTTTATATAAAATTAAAAATGAATTCCTTTTTTTAAAGATATTTTTTTAAAACCCGTTTCTCGGTAATATGTTTCTTTCTTTTATCTTCTATTCTAGCCAAAGTTTTCCTTAATATTGACAAAAAAATTTGAAAATTTTATTTTACTATTTGTATTAACAGATAAATACATTTCACTTTTTTAATCATACCATTTGACAGGAATTTTTATAAATCAATTTCAAACTTCATAATTAGTAGAGTTGGGTTTCCATTTTTTTCAGACAAATCAAGTTCTTAAGTGCAAATTTATATTTACATTCACGAAGTGAATGCAAATATAAATTCGTTCACAAAAATAAACAATAAAAAATGAATAATTGATAGAAATAAACAAACAATCAAATAAATTGGAATAATCAGGTATGTACACTCGTTCATAAGAAAGCTCAACAAATCCCTTTAGTGAGACGATAGACATAACAGTGTACGTAGTAACAAAAACAATGAAACAAATAACACCTAACAGAAGACCAAAGAACTAAACAAAAATGGAAATAATAGTATCGGTAATAATAACTGTAATTTGTCAACTAGTAATCCCCAAATCTAGCACGTGGAAACGTTTCAACTTGGAACGTCCTCGCTGTTATCAAGAGATTGATTGCCATGGGCTTGATGTAATTTTCTAAACGCCGTTGGTATTTAATATTGTACTGTTTCACAACCCTCAAGAACAACGGAAGCTTTAGGCATTCGTAAATATTATCGTTCCATGTGAACCGTGGCGCCTCCGCAATTGTCCTTATTTTGAAAACGTTGTATGACGTCGATATTACTTTTACTTATTGTTCCCCAAAATTCCACACCATAAATTCAGATTAGTGGTAGGACAACTTCGTATATCAGAATTTTATTAGGCAATGTGAGGTGTGAGTTTCTCCACAGTAGCCAATTTGGTTCCCTATATTTTGTGTTCAGTTGTTTTCTTTTCTTCTTCACGTGATATTTCATGATCAAATGCCGATCTAGTTGCTATCAAAGGTACACGCTCTGATTTTGGGATCCTGGACAAAGTCCAGTTAACGCTATAACAGTCATCTCTTCTCATTATGAATGTGATCGATTTATTGTGATTCATTTTTATCCTCAGTTTCTTTAGCCGTGCGCAGATAAGTAACGCCGATTGCAGTACTCTGGAGGGTAGTCCATGATGTTACTCAACGGCAAGGATAGCTATGTCGTTGGCAAATAAAGTGACGGTGTAACCTTCCAGAGTTGGAAAGTTTGCAGTGAATATTGAATACAACACAGGATCCAGTATAGAACCTGAGGGACACCTGACCTAATGTCGAAAAATCTCAATAATTCATTATTACATCTTACCTGCGTGAAACGTTCCTGAAGATAATTCCATTAAACTAGTAGAGTTGAGAAGGTTTTAATTTAATTTTAGTCTATAGAGTAGACTACTGCACCAGACCGAGCTCAATTTTCTTTCTACATTTACCGATGACTTTGACGACTCTACTTGTTTGATGTTTGAGTAGCCATTCCTCAACCCAGATTTATGGCCCAATGACTTCCTCACGCTCTAAAACCGGCCTAATCCTGTGAACAAGCTTTTTAAATAACCTAGATATGACCGGTAAGAGGCTCATTGCTCTGTAAGAAGAAACATCGTGTGCAGCTTTCCCTGGTTTCAAGATTATTACCGCCTGAAATACCTTCCATTCCGCTGGGAAGCAAGAAGTTTGCAGAACAGCGTTAAACAGGTTTTTAATGTACATGATGCCTTCAGAGAAAGCATAATCAGAATTTTCTGTTACTAAAACCTGAAGGTTTCTTCAGTCGCCTTCTCAGGTGGATTAACCGCACCGATTCCCTTGTCGAGTTTTGCTAAATCGGAAAGCTGACTGGCACTGAGCTATCTAAGAAGTCTTTAATTTATCTGACATCAGAACCCTCTTAATCATGTGGTTGATATTTCTTGCCTAGATGTGTAGAAAATAGATCGGCTTTTTCTTTGTCCTTTCTCAACGATGATCCTTTATGCCCCCGTAATGTTGCAGGTATCGTCAGTGTGGGTTCTCGAAGCCCCTTCGTGGTCTTCCATAACGTACATCTATCTCTATTCAAGTTAGAAAGGTTTTCAATATAGTCCTTAAAAATTTCGTCTGTGATAGTTTTCAATAACATTCTCAGCCTCCGCGCAGCACTATTAAGGAGTGTTCTGCCCCCCCCCCCCCCCGCAATCTTAACCCGCGCCCACTTTCGTATGAGGCGCCTTTTTGAGCTAACTGCATCTCTTTCGGATAGTTACTATCTCTGCTAGAATATACACGTACTTCCTCATGTGTAGATCGTCATGCACATTCCTGCATGACTGAGGTTAAAAAGTATGTTGCGTAGTCAATATCCTCTGGGGTATCAAGTGGGAACGAGTCAATCAGTTTTCCTCGATCCACTTTTGATAAGAATTCCAATCCGTTAATACATTTTACATATTTAACCGAAAGAGTTTTATTCATTCAAATTAATCATTTTATCCAGTATGGTGTGAATAGCGAAAATTCTGAAAACTGGAACCGATATATAATTAATAAAAAAACTGTTTCCAATTTTTGAAGTTCTACACGCAAATATCGCAGGCGACGCCGCAACGGAGGATATTAATTAAATATATTTTTAGAGATTGAATAAAGAACTTACTTTTATTTTACATTTAATTAAAAATCTTTTTTTTAAATAAATAAAACCTCAAAAAGTGTTATTGAAATTTTTTTATCTAATCGATTATATTTATAATAAATTTAATAAATTTTTGAAATTTATAGTCGCTCTAAAGCCTAGTTAAATATTTATTTATTTATTATTTGTTTTAACAGTCTTATATAATAATAAAAGGAAGAAGTTTTCCTTATAATTCTAAGATTATAAATCAAATTATTATATAGCAACTTATATCATTTGAAATGCAATCAGAGAAAGAAGTTTTTGGAAATAACCCAAGAAATGATAAAGATAGGATGTAGTAGCTTACATAGACGTAGATTACATCGTAGAAAGAATGAAAAAAATACTACGTAGTAAGTTTTGTCTGAGGGGAGTTTTGTCAGTTTCAGATCGGACAACAATGTAATCCCAGGAGTTCGATTTGCTTTTATTCATAGTCCAGTATAAAATCATGTAACTCATGTCGACGAATCGTCAACAAATGTTCGAACTAGGCACGCCTCAACACGCTATTTTCATAGTAAAGGAATACTTTGTAATAATTTATCCACTTGTTTGTGTACATATATATCTTATGATCTTGAATGTTATACCAAATAGCTTTCAGCCATATCTGTTCTCCTCTTACTTCTCAATGTGCTACTTCCCGAGGGGTTCACCGATACTCTTTATTCCACTCCCACTGAATTATTTTATTCTGAACATCTCTTACACGTTTAGATATTATATAGGAAACAAGTACGAGTATATTTCATTTATTTTACTTTGATATCATTTTTCAGTTATTTATCACCATGTTTCATACATTCGTATATAAGTAAAACTTTTTATTTTTCAATTACTCGTACAATAAATAGCACGATCGAAAAATTTTATTTGTTTACTTTTATTTATTTTATAACTAAATAATATTTTAATACAATACACTATTACCTTTAAAAAATGTACTGGAAATCTTTATAAAAATATATATTCATTTTACTTCAATGAATCATAGTTTTTACTTTCCTGAGTTATTATTATATATTAAAGGCGGGGGGTAATAGAGGAACAGTATTAGAAAAACGTAGAATGGTGTGTGTCAAAAATTAGGGCATCAGGTTTTTTCAAATCTTTAAGGACCAACTAGTTCCTATTGACCAAAAAACATATGTATATATGTGCGTACATATGTCGCCAATGCTTTTGTCTTTGTATCTTAGGATTGACCAAATTGATTTTCTTCAAATCTGGTTCAAATATTTGTATATAATTTGCATTGATAATTTTTTTTTTAAATTCATTAAGGGGGATATCTTCAGAAATATCTTTTTCTTCAGAGTTTTTAGATCAAATTTTCTTCAGTGGCATTTTAGAGAAAACTATCAAAGCAAATTTGTTACCTCCTTTGTATATTTTAAATAATCCCACTTTTTTTTTTTTAAATTTTGTTTCTTTTGTACTTATCACCATACGGCTTAAATATTTATCAAAAATTTCTTGAAAGTTTGTATTTCATATATTGATCTATCAAGAAATGTTAATTTTTTTTTAAATTAGAGATCCTGTACTAAAATGCAGAAACGTTCTTTTGAAAATTTTCTTTTACTTAATTTTGCTTTTATTGAAGGAAGAGTTAAATTTAGAAAAATCGTTTCTTAATGAAATTTGTTAAGCTTAACCTATACATGAATATTTTTGGAAATTCATTCTTAAATCTTATTCCCTACCTCTGATAATTTTTCTTTCTCTAATTCTTTTAATCTGTATTATTAATAGCCGGAAAATTCATGCAATAATTTCCCAACCGTAATTTATTTCAAATATATTACTCATTTATAATTTCTCATTTTTATGTTTTGTATTTTTTTTTTCTTATGCTAATAATTTGTAATTTGCATCATAAGTTACATTCCAGTTGTGGTTTTAAATACTTAAATTGCTGTAATGATTTTAATTATCTATTTATCGTAGTTAAATTTGTTATTTATTTTGGAAACCGATCAATAATTTTTTTATCTTTGTTTACATTGAAATAAATATTAATATTAAAGACTTAAAATGTAAATTAATCAATATTTCATAACTACCATATGTATCTCATAAGAACGTGACAAATTATTTTTACTTTAATTTAAATACGTTGAAAATATCTTTATTAAAATAGACATTAAAAAACAATAACAATTACAAATGGTTCTTTAAATTTCAGAAATGTACCGTTGTACATTACATCAGACAAATCTCCTTATTTCTTCCTGCAGTTAACATGCTGTTGTCACCGACTCTATTGAGTGATCTCCAATTAAATGTATCTGTAAACAAGTGGTCAAACTTAACTCATTCAAAAATTAATAATCATATAAAAATAATTTGGTCGTGAAACCACTTCAACCAACTTTTGTGAATGACTTTTGCTGGAGAAATGGAACACTTTCCGTTCTTTATTATCACTATTACCAAATGCGTTGTCTTGCTGAAGAGTGTTATTATTTTGTTGAATGTATAGTTTGTCACACTTCACCACTTAAAAATATGTTTTTTTTGAGCTAAGAACAATCCTCATTTTTTGCGCAAATTAGAAAAGAATCCACCACATATCGTGATATAGGCCGGAATGACATCGCGATATTGTTCTAACCATATTTTTTTGAAAAGTTCCAGAATAATGATTCTTATTTTCATATGTGTTAAATATTGTCTGTACCAAAATGTCATGAGAAGTACATTAATGAACGTGTCTGGACAAAAAAAAAGGGGACTCCAGATAAATGTAGTCCGTCAAGTATGTGATTTTTTAAATTAACAATTTCCAAGCAACTTGATCAGTTGTGGTTTACAAGGCTCAGTTGGCCCCATTTCAATGGCGATCATGAATCTCGGACCTTACCACACTTATCTACTAACTATGTGGAATAATCAAGGCCTATTTTATCTCAACACGATATACAACCAATGATGAACTGCTTAAGCCTTTCGAACCATAACAACGGAGATACTTCGCGCAATATATCAAGCAGGACATGGAGATGTATAGCTCTGTTCGTTCAACGCGACGGTGCACATAGAAATTCACTTGGCGGATATAAATAAATATTCAAATATCTATTAACGTATATACGTCTAAGGGTCCGGGGACTTACTGTATTTCCTGTCTTTACTGTATCTTAAATCCCGAAAGGTACTCTCGGATATATTGCAGAATGTAAATAATAAAATTACATTACCATAGAATGTCATTTTTTTATGCTTTGATAATTTGATATTAGTCATTATCTCTATTCAGCTAATGATTAACATTAGTTTATAAGATAATAATTACTTAAACTACATAATTATTACTCAAAAAAAAAATTATACTAATCCATGTTACGCGATAATGACTCTGCTACAATATTCCACTAAGGGTTATATTTGAGAATTATATATTTCAAACCAATTGATAAAAAAATAATAATTTTTACATCCCATTAAATCTTATTTTAATATATTTCTTGAAAGCTTGAATCTATTTTAAGAAATTTTGTGGGATTTACCGCAAATTAGATAATACTCTTTTCAGCATTTTTGGTAATTCAATTTCAACGGTCCGTATCTTCGTAACTTAGTACTTAATAATATTAAAGAACAAATTTTAACTGTCATTTAATTATAAAAAAAATAATTTCATTATCGATTTCTCAATATGGTGGTCATTTTTTTTAATACTGTTTTAGTTCATGGAATTTTTTTTTATTCTCAGAAAATGGAAATTTGTTCATTTTAATGCATTTTTTCCTTGAATTTACTTGTTTCCTTGTCATTATATTTAAAATTATGGAACTATTTTTGGACTGTAATGATATTATTAAAACTCGGTAAAAAAAAAAAGGTGTTCTACATTAACCGGTACTTGATAGAGTACATTTATTTTATATAACTATCGATTACTACTACAGTTGAAAAATGCGTTTATAAAATAAAAAAAATAAAAAAGCATTCTGGTGTGAATTAATCAGTTATATTATTCCTTTTATATAAAATATTGATATCGTGTACCGAAATTCCAATTGTTGGAAATAAATTACATAATTAAGTGAAAAATAGCACACTATACTTAAAGTATTTAAATTACTTTATATCTAATAAATATTAAGTACAGTTTCTTAGCATTGTTTTGAATAAAAAACGCGATATTTCGTATACTTCTTTCAAATAAATTAAAACTCACAATAATTATGCAGAGAAAAGAACTGTTTCAATATAACAGTCAATTTTTAACATTTTTTTACTTAAAATAAAATCTTCTTCTAAGAATTTTCCCTGCATATTATATTTAATTTTGGAGAAACTTCCAGAACGGATTTAAATATGTACATGCTGTATAAATATGAAACTAATAAAAAACACCTATATTTATAAATCTAGATTTAGGAATTTGTCTCATATTCTATTAAGGATTTTTATAGTCACCGATCGTTATATTGTTAATTTCGACTTAACAATATAACATTTTAAAAATATAACTATTGTTAAGTTGTGTAAAATCATAAAAAAATATCAAATGGTAGTGATGCATCAGAGGGAAAGGACTGCTACGACCCCATATATTTTTTGAGATTACTTCATAAAGACCTAGCCGAAAATAACGTTTTTTGTGCTCCCTAAATATTATAATATTAAATATGTATTGAAAAAGGTAACTATGTTTACGGTGTTTACATGTTTACGGTGTTAACCGTTGAACATAAAAATATAATTAGTTTGATTTTTCAATTATGTATAATAATATATGACTTATGTAGTAAAAGTGTTATTCATTAATGATTATTATATTATTATTTAGTTAATTTGAACTAACTTAATTATTATATAATTTTATAATATCTAACGCAAAAAAGTAACATTATAGTATAGAAGTATTACTTGAACAGAAGTACAAGTAATTATGTATTGAACTTCATATAAAAACAAGATAAAAATTTCTTGTAAAAAACGTTTGATTACTATATTGAAGTATCAGTTGAAAAGTTCTGTTCCTTTTTATAAAATAAAAAAATGAAAAAGTATTCTGCTATGAATAATTCACTTACATTATTCCTTTTATATCAAATACTGAAAGAATATTTTTAGGTCAAGTTACAGAGTCATCTTCGAAGGAAAATTCTCTTTTTTATGGTAATTGAAGTATTTTAAAATATCTGATAGAACAAAGAAAATTATTGAAAAGTTGTATTTTATAATTATGTAAATTATATTTCCTATCTGCTTTTATTATCCTATATTTTATCATTCCTGGAATATTCTACTATAAAATAAGGATTTATTATATAGTAGAAAAATTAAAATTTTATAATTTTAATATATACAAATGGGAACTTACTGTTTTATTCAAGTAACTTTTTTTTAAATTAATAAAATGATCAGAATAAAAAGATATAGCTATACAGAATTTCGTTTTTCGATAATCAATTCTTTTCAATACATGCAAAAAGAAATACTTTACGTGGGTTGGTTTATAACATAAAACATGAGAAATCTTTAATTTTGAATTGGATTTACTTTTGCGTAAAGGTTCTAACTTAGATTAAAAACTTATAATAAAACGAGAGTACATGAAGTATTATAAATATATTACTGGTTTATTCAAATTGATTTTTATGGTTTTATTTTTTCGAGTTTTTGTGATTGTTGATGGGCAGTTAACATTGTTCAACGTTAACGTTGCTAATGGGCCAAGTTACATTACAACTACAGTTTGTCTCCTTTTGGAGAATATAAAAGAAGCTGACAATACAGTTAAGCCTTAACGCCGCTTTAGCGGCGTAGTACACAAATGCCAAATTTTGATTATTTAAATGTGAATTAAAAAATGTAAGCTTTTATTTAATCAATTTTATTAATTTTTTATACTAAATTAAATTAAAGAACCAAAAAAATCGGAATTAAAATTAAATTAAAATAAAAAACTACCCCTTGTGGTATTTTTTGATTAATGACAAGTGAAAGCTGAATAGCCTCATACAGGAACACTGCTAAAAAACTACACAGGAAGTGGGGTGTACTCTAATGGGTTGCTTACTAATATAATATAAAATAAAGATCCGACCGGCAACCCGACCTGCCATGCCGGGGACATACTGCCGGTAGGTGGGAAGGGCTGTTAGAGTAGAAAGGACATCCCCTACGTAGTTCTACGCTTAATTGCGGGTCCGGCGAAGGGGAGTAAGGAAAAAAAGGTTGAAGGAAAAATATTTAGTTTATCGAAAATTTATAAAAAAACTTCCTTTTCCTGGAATAACTATCGCAGTACACAAATCGCGTTTTTCATTATTTAAAAGTGAATTAAAAAATGCAACTTTAATTTAATCAACTTTATTAATTTTTTATCTTAAATTAAATAAAAGCAAATGAGTTACGAGAAAGTCCTACAACTGTGGATTATTTCTGATGCACGGCTTACACAAACAACTTAATTTAAAATATTTATCATTTCATTTTAATATAATATTATTTCGTTTATTTAATTCAATGAATCTAACTAAAGCGCGCGAACATACCGTATTTAATTCGCGCGGGTGTGGCGTATATAGAAATAATTTGACCAAGTTTGGTCAAATTCGGTCCTGTAGTTTTGGAGATATAAGGTGATTTAGAGGCCAACACCTAACACACACGTACATACGAAACTTAACAGTCGGAAAATTTCCATTCGATGTTTTGGTTTTTTTGGGTTTCTTAGGTGTCAAAACGTCAAGAACCGGTGAAAATCAAATTGGATTGATTACAATACTTTTCCTTCTAGAGCTATAGATCTGCTGTAGAGCTATCTAGACGGGAAATAAAAAAGTAAATTCAAATTTAATAAACGCTACCAAAGTAGCGCGATTTACTGGACAGCAATATTAATGAAGCTCACATTTAACAATGTCAACTGACAATGCCAACTGAGTCCTGCTTAACTCGATTTGCATTTCGACTGCTTGTGTATTTTTCATTCGATTACGACCAAACGCTTATTCTATCTAATTTTGATGAAATATTAATGAAAATCTTTTTACTCTTAGGTGGGATAACGTACATGTAACAATTTTTCATAAAAATTTGCTTTTCAAATTATGAGTATTGCATTTTGATTGGACAGGTAGCAATACAGGCTAAGTTTTCATTCCCAGTCCTCGCTTTGCAGCTGAACAATTGATTTATAATTCTGAAATCACACAACACTTTCATCTTTTAGCGTTTGATACATCATTTACTAGCTACCTTAAAGATTACCTTGGTGCGCCTACCCAATTTATTTTAATATATGACAAGTGAACGGCTGGACACAAAAATCTAATTGTGTATTTACCAAACATACCATTCACGCTGTAAGATTAGCTCTAAGAGCTAAATAGGATATTGGTCGCTTAAACTGTGAGAGGCACAGTAGCTCTTCGTGGCAAGGACATTCGATCTTATGCTGGTAGGACGAGCGAATGGAGTGGTGGCGAAAGAAATGCCAATAAACCAAATTTCTACCTTAAAGCTTTATCTCTGCTAATGTTCTTCTACTACTCTTGTACAGCGTTTTTCTATTTCAGTGCATAATTAGACCCTTAATGTTACGCTATTTTTCGATAAACCTAATTTCTTCGTTCTCCCTCTTGATTTATAAAATTATATTTTACAAAATTCTGTTTACAAAAAAAAAAAAACATAAATACATAAAAATTCAAGTACTACATCAACCAACCTCAAGAATTTCTTGAGGTTGGTTGATCTTCAATCAACCTCAAGATTGAAAGGAGTTTCTAAGAAACATCAATGGTCTAAATGTAAAAGAAGAAGGATACAGGCTGAGATCTAGTACGAAAATCTACCAAAATCAAAAAGACCTAGTAACAGCGATACGGAAAACGTTAAATTTCTTGTGGCATATAATGAGGGTGACCCAAAGAGATTATATAAACAATTTTTTCGTTCAGTACTACGTATACATAGGTAATAAATAAATAGCTTTGTTATTTTATACTTTCAGGAGAAACACAAACAGTAACATTTTCAATATAATTTTTGCTGATAAAAAAATAAATATTAATCCTGGCATGAAATTTGACAACTTCTGACAGAATATTAACTCTGTTTAATCAAATATTTTAGGTTTATACCTTTTAATAAATAAAAAGATCTTGTTTATTTAGATTGTTTAATAAAATTTTAAGTTAAGAAATCAAAGAAAACCTTAAATTTTAATTACATTGAGGCATAAATACTACTTTTTTTTAGATGGTTTTATTTTATTTTAGCTTCAATCAGCATTTTCAGAAACAGAATCTTACATTGTTAAATTTAAAAAAAAAAATCTAAAATTTTAACTATTTTACATTATTTGTAATAATTCTATTGTTTTAATTAGAAAAAATTCACTATTTCCGTGTGCAGTGGATAATGATTTTTAATAATAATCTATTGTTATTGTTTTTGTTTATTTCTTAATGTTATTAAAGGTAAAAGGTGTAAAATATTTTTTTTTTAATTTTCTATCATATTATTTTACTTAATACGTCAATTAATTTAATCTTATTTTTCATTACTTACCATTTCAGAAATAGGACTTTATTTTTTATACGTAATTAATATTATTAAAGTTTCTTCGTTTACAAACTTTTATTAGTTTGGTATTTACTGGTATAATATTTTTCTTTTAAAAATGTACTTCTCGTAAGTTTATAAATGATTTTAAAAATACATGCATAAATTAACCCAGTAAAAATCAGTAAATAATTCAAAACTTGTACGTAAAAATATTGAATTTTAATATGTTTAAAAAAAAAGGTCATTCATAAAAAAAGGCAAATTAGACCAAAATTTTAAATGTGTGAGGAATTCTTCTTTCAATTTGAACAGATACGTATATAAATATATAACGGATGCGTAAATAAATATATGCATCTCTTCATTTATTAGTAAAATCTTATTGAATTATTTATTATCAAAATTATATATAGTATGTATACAGAATAATTTAGAAGGAAAGGGAAATAATTTGGGAACTGATTCTAAAGTTTAAAATAAGGCAAAAATTGCATTTAAAAAATATGTCCGAAAACGCTTTGCTATTGAGTACGGCTAGCAAAAATTTCGCCTGGATTTCAGTTTCCCTAGTGAAATGAGGTCATACTGAAATTTTTAATGGTTTCTTATGTTTTTGAACTGGAAATCGAATAAAACAGGTCGCAGAACTGTGTACCTTCCGTAGTTTTCATGACATCCAACTTAAAACTGAAAAATTCGGTGACTGAAAACACATTTTTTAGGTTTTAACTACATTAACTTTGTTAAATGACTAATAAGTGCGTAAATGTTATTTTAAAAACTTGCTTATAATTTAATTCTGAGAAAATCGATGTAATTAAGTCTACGAAAAAAGTATAAACTTGCTGGTACTCGCTGCAGTCCCCAGTAATATCTAGTCGCTAGTAGTTGGCAGTAGTCATAAAGTAACAGTTGGTAGTAGTCACTAGTTGCGAGTCCCTTGTAGTTACTAGCAGTCGCTCGTAGCTACAATTAGTCGCTAGATATCGTTAGTAACCGCTAGTCGCTAGTAGCCGCTCGTAGTTGCTAGTAGTCACTTGTAGTCAATATTAATCGCTACTAGGCGTTAGTAGTATCTAGTCGCTGTCCGGAGGCTAAACAGAAAATAATGAATTATGTAGTCGCTAGTAGTGTTTAGTCTTTAACAGTCGATAGTAATCGTTTAAAGTCACATGTAGTCGATAGTAATCGTTTAAAGTCACATGTAGTCGATAGTAATCTCTAGTAGTCGCCAGTAGTTTCTAGTACTCGGTAATAATTGCTAGTAGTCACTAGTGATTGCGTGCAATCGCTAGTAGTCACTTGTCGTTCGCTTATAGTCACTAGCAATCACTAGCAGTAGCAAGTAGTCGCTCATAGCTGCACGTAGTTGCTATTTATCGGTAGTAATCGTTAGTAGTTGCGCGTTGTTGCTTGTAGTAGGTCGTAGATGATGGTAGTCGCAATTAGTCACTCATAGTCGCTAGTAGTCATTAGTAGTCGATGATAGTCTTTAGTATTCGGGAGAACTCGCTAGCAGTCAGCAGACGTCACTAATCGCTTGTAATCGCTAATAGATTTTAATCGCTAGTTGTTTGTAATAATCGTGATTAAATCGGTAGTAGTCCCTAGGAGCTCGAAACCGCTAGGAGTCGGCAGTAGTCGCTATTTACTCGGTCATTATTAGTCTCTAGTGGTCACTGGTAGTCGCTAGTGTTTGAGAGAACTCTTAGCAATCGATTGCTAAGAGTTCTCCCAACTCTAGCAACTAAAATACTGCTAGTAGTTGCTTGTACATAGTAGTTGCTTGTACATTAGTGTCACTAGTCACTAATAGACTTTAGTCGGTTGCAGTCGCTAGTAGTCATTAGTGGCTCTTATTTGCAAATAGTTGCCAGTAGTCACTTGCTAGTAGACGTTAGTCGCTTACAGTCACTACTATGTACTACTAGTAGCTAGTAGATATTAATAATCGCGTGCATTCGCTAGTAGTCGCTTGTGGTCGCTAGTATTCGCTAGACGCTAATAACTCCTAGCTATTGTTTGAAATCATTAATCACTATTAATCTTTTTCAGTGGCTAAACGCTAGTAGTCACTTGTCATCGCTAGTAGTCGCTATAGTGTGTGATTAGTCACTAAAATTTAGTAGTCCCTTGTAGTCAATAGTATTTGCAAATAGCTACTAGTTGCTAGTCGTCTCAAATAGTCACTAGTATTCTTTATAGTGTCTAGTCATTAATAGCCGAAAATAGTCAATTTTAGTTGCTAGCAGCCAGTAGTCACTAGTAGACCTTGCCTGTAGTCCCTAGTGGCTAGAAATCGCTAGTAGTCGCTATTAGTTGTTGCTATTCGCTTTGTAGTTGCTAGTATTGTCTATAGCTGCTAGTATTCTCTAGTTCTTAGTAGTGTTTTGTCGCCAATAGTCGTTAGTATTCGTGTATAATCGCTATAAATCGCTATTAGACTCTCTATTATTGTCTAGTCGCTAATCGCTAATAATCACTGGTATTCCTAGTCAATAGTAGTCACTAGTTCTCACAAGTTTTCACTTGTAGTTGCTAATAGTCGTCCCTAGTAGTGTCTTGTAGTCGTTAGTCGCTAGTCACGAGTAGTTGCTAGTGATGGCTAGTCGGTGTTAGTTGCAATTAACCGCTAGTAATGTCTAGTCGTTACTAGTGTCTCGTCACTAATAGTCCGCTACTAGTCACTTGTAGCCGCTAGTAAATTTTAATCGATCATAGTTGCTAATAATCGCTAGTAGTTGCTTGTAGTCGATAGTAATTGTCGCTAGTTGATATTAGTCTTTCTAGTCATGGCAAATATTCGCTAGTAGAGTCCCTAATCGATAGTAGTCGCTAACAGACTTTAGTCGCTTATAGTCCCTATAAGTCAGTAGTAGCTGCGTGTAGTCACTAGTCACTTGTAGTAGCTAGTGGTTCCTAGTAGTCGCTAATATTCGACAGAAATCGCTCGCAGTCACTAGTCGCTAGTAGACTTTAGTCGCCCAAAGTTGCTAGTGGTCTCTAGCATTCTCAACTTGTTGCCTGTATGTACTAGTAACCGCTAGTGGTCGCGAGTAGTGTCCAGTCATTAATAGTTGGTAGTAGTCATGAGTAATCGCTAGTAGTCGCGAGTGGTGGGTAGTCTCTAGTCGCTAGTATAATGAAGAATTATCAACAGTCAGTAACTTTTCCGAAATAGTTTATTTGGAACCCGGTTCAAAACTTGTTAATTAATTACTTGACGTTTTTATGTCGTAAACTTACAGTGGATAAAAAGTGGATTAATTATTATACGCTGTAAAGAAAACAGCAGCCAAAAATGTGGACTGGGTGAAACGAACCCGCTTTGAAAAAGGCAAAGACGGTATTCCATCAGATGTTAAGGTTATGGCCACGGTTTTGTGAGACGCCCGTGTTGTAATATTGATCGATTAATACAGAATGGAAAAACGATCACGGAAGAGTATTATGGCTCATTATTACAGAGATTCGATATGATTTTGAAGAAAAAGCGGCCTCATTTAGCGATAAAAACTTCTCTTTCACTACGACAATGCACCAGCTTCCTCATCTGCAATTTCTGTTACTACATTAGCTAAATTTCGTTACGCTATTCATCCACGCTAATTCATTTACATTATTTTCCAGATTTATTCCCTTCTGACTTATTTTTGTTTTAATATAAAAAGAAGTACCTTGGTGAAAAATTTGTTTATTAAATGGGCAAGTTATTGCTGAAAAAAATGAATATTTTAGAGAGTTTGATAAATCGTACTTTTCGGAAGACATAAAAAAGTTAGAAAGTCGTAACAATAAGTGTTCGAACTAAAAGGGGATATGTTGAAAAGTTTTGTAAAAAAAAGTTTCTTTTTTTTTAAATCACTGACTTATAAAAGCACTTTCGAAAGTTAAATATTTTGTCAAAACCATCAGGATGATAAAAAAGTAATATTTTTTAATTAAAATAAACCAGTTAAAAGAAAAAAAAGAAAAGAATATGGTAGTAGTCTGTGTTATTAAAACAAATTATATTTTAAACAATTTCGTATTATCAGAAAATTATTTTGAAAAAATTGTTAAATATCTTATAAAATTAAAGTTGTTAAGTCAAAAATAAAAATAAAAAACGTAGAAGGTGTATTATTTATATTCATTTACCATTTATTTCATATGAACCCTAATGCATTTTTGAAATCTGCAGAAAAAATATCTCCAGCTCTCTTACCATTTCCCGCCTCCGCATACCACCTCATTTCTCCTCCTCTTTGCAGTTATATGTCATGAGATCATCTCAAGGGACACAACTAGAAAATTGAGTGTCAAGTATAATGTAACAACCTTGATATGAAAATTATTACTGGAACATTCATTGATTTATTCATTCGTATATGTCATGAATCTTGCAGCTTTTAATTCGATTCAAGTTTTTCATTGCAAATATATTTTACCTTATTTGAGTTGTTTTATTCGTGATAACTTTCTTATGATATTATGTTAATTCTTATTATTTTGCATACATCAAAATATGTTGTTGCTGGTTTCATCAAATGAATCTTATGATTTTCATATATTATAATACAAAAAAAAAATCACTTTTAAAATATAAATACCAAGCTACAAGAAAAAATGAAGATAAAGTTACGATAACTAATAATTATACGAATACTGAAAAAATTTATTTAAAATAATAATTATAATACTCCTCATAACCTCATGAAATTCAGCAGTAAAATCAAACTCCTTTCCTATCACAAAAATAAAAATATATTCGTATTTAAATACAAAAATCCATTAATAAATTTAAAAATCTTTTATTTTTTCATATTTCCAACAAAAGTAAAAAAAAATCTGACAACACAGTTGTAGGACTTTTCCGTTACGCGGTTTTTTTCTTATGCACAGCTTATATACTCACATACATACATAATTAAAAATATTTATCATTTTATTTAAATATAGTATTTTTTTCGTTTAATTCAATGACTAACTAAAGCGCGCACTAATACCGCATTTCATTCACGCGGGTATGGCAGCACTAGTAGTGGCACTAACTATAAACTAATGTAATTTCTCAACTTGAATAGAACAAATTTCGGTTATACGATCGGCAGACTGATATAACCACGAGGCTTAACGCACTACGTACCGAGTTAACCTGGCGATAGAATTTGAGGCCCTGCCAGACGGAGTCAATTTTTCACTTTAGATATTAATTTATTTAATTCTACCGCTCACCTGTGACATTAGAACATAGTAGACGACTACAACAGCATTTTTTGAGGTGGAGGTGCGACTTTGCAAATGTTGCAATATTTTAATTGTTAAAAACTGTGATTAAGAAAAATATGACCTTAATTAGGCGTAATCTCGAAATACTGTCACCCTCAGTACTGTTCTCACCCTCAGTGCTGTTCAGCTTCACCCCAGTATTTAGCAGTAAGTATCTTACTGGTTTTCTTTTTCAGTTCTTTCTTTTTTTGTGCATAGATTTATTGACATAATGTTTCCTCTCGTCATTACTTTAGTTGTTTTTTAACAATCATTTTCAACTTTTATTCTCTCATAGTGTCTTCTAATCTAAAAATTATCCGTTGAATGATGATGTGCTTCAATTCATCTATTGTAAATTTCAATATATGTTTCAAAAAATCTATTTCATGTATACGGGTATATATAAATCCACGGTTTATTTTCGTTAGAATAAATAGTATTTTTTTAATTACGAAAATAAATTAAGAAAGTTTTTAATTTCCTGGTATAATATCTCTAGAGCTATTCTGCAAGAAGTAAAGTATGGCAATCAGCCCAAAAATGGGATATGGTTTTTTTGCATTTCTCGGTTTAATAACTCATGGACCTCAAAAAACGTTCTTATGTACATGTGTTGGCATATTTGAAGCTTAATAACTTTTAACTGGATAAAACAATTTTGATGAAATGATTTTGTACAGATAATTATATATATAGCACAATTTCTTAGTAAAATTTTAAGGTCAGTATCTCCAGTGGATAGGAGAATTTTTGGAGGTAAATTTTCTCAAAATTTTACAAACGTAACCCCCCTTTATATTAAGCTCAGTACATGCTTGCATGTTTATCTTACCATTAATAAAATAATATTGTTTTATAATTATTCCCCCTTCTTCAAAAATGGAAAAAATATATGTTTTTATTTATTGCATATTTTTTAATGAATTTTTTTTTGTTTTTTTCAAATGCATAGTACTAATGCATGCGACCCCAAAAAAAAATTTGGAGCAATATTGGTGGTGGAGTCTGGTAAAAGTTTAAAAATATCGTTTTTTGAATTTTTCAAAACGTTTTGGGTTTATTTAAACTTTTAATAATATTTAGTGCTTTAGTTTATTATATGCTTAAATAATAAATTTTAAGAAATAATATTACAATAAAATTTCATCATAATTCATCCCCACCTTCAAAAAAGGAATATTTGGTAACTTTTATTTGTTTTTAGTGAAGTTTTTTTTAGTTTTTTACGTAACAATTTAAACGTAGAAAAATCAAAAAAATTTCTTGGAAGATGTTTTTGGAGATGGGATAAGAAAAAACCAATCTTTTACATTTTAAAGCTTTTTTGGTTTATTTAAACATATAATGATAATTTTATAATAAAACTTCATCATAAATTACTCCAACTCCAAAAAAGTAATCTTAGGTAACATTTTTCATTTGTAATTATTTTTCCATTGTATAAAAATAAATAATCAATGGTAAGGAAGTATTACAGCTTTGTTATTAGATTTTTTTTTATTACTGTTCACCATAATGAACTATCTCATTCAATACAGTATCCACATTAATTACGTTTTTCTGATGTAGGCCTATTTTTAATATTTTATATCCAATATATATTGGGTTGAACAAAGTTTGGTAATTTAAGCACATTAGGTTGTTTAAATCAGATTGCGGCTATTTCTTTTATAAACCCACTGAATAAAAATACAAATCATCGAAGTAATCCTACCTTTCTTTCAGTTATAAAGCTACAAAAAACAAATTCTGTATTTTTTCCTTAGCAGAGGAAATTAAATTAGGTGTTAATAAATTTTACAAAAAAAATATCTTGTTTCTTGTGTATTTACAATAAACATAATATAATTTTTATCTTTTTTTTTGAAAGCATTAGTAGTTTTCAGGTTTCCTTTAAAAAAATAATAAAAATATACGTATATATTGTGATTTTTATTATTTTTATAACATGAGTACATTTTAATTCAAAACAATCTAAAGTGAGTATAATAATTTTTTAAAAAATAAAATGAAAGTGTTGTTAAAAAAGGAAATAAAGCTCAGCAATCTCGATAACAATTCTTTATTCATTAATCCCAAAGGAGACCACAGCCAACAAGATACTAAAATAACGTCACATTCTAGCCTTATTTTTCTTTCCCTACTTAGATCGTTTTTTTTTTTTTCGTTCTGTCAACGACCTTTGTCAACGTACAGGTCTATAGGTCGACCAAGTTTAATCAAATATCATAAAAAAAATTGAACAGAATTAAAAATTTGTTATAATATTTTTTATTTATTTTTTCGTTAAAAAGTAAATATAATAAATAAATTTAAATTATAAATGGAACTGTTTAGTTTGTATACCAAATAAAAAAATAAAATAATCACAAAATGAAATATTCTTGCAATATATATTTTATAACTAAAAATTCCAATTGCAATATTCTTTAATAAGAGAAAACAGCGTAATTTATTCTGTCTTTAGGACTGAAGATATAGAAAACCGAGAGGAAACAAAGTTTTGACAATTTCAGCTCTCGTACCTTAAGAAGCATTGTACATGTTATTAACACGCAAATTGTAATTTGAGAAAAAATTAAAGTAATGTCATTTTTAAATTTAAAAAAAAAATAAATAAATAAATAAATAGAAGAGATTCTAAAAATAGACGGTGTATATAATAGGTTAACTGAAAATGTAATTTTGAAATCAATAATTTTCATTTTTATTTTTCTGGCGAATATATTTAGAATATATTAAAGAGTGGAAGTATGGTGATCGTGACAGAAATGTGGTATCGTGTTTACCAACGTAAATCTTTACGTTTTAGGTTCAAAATAGTTCCTCAAAACGAAAGAAAACTATGTAAGAATCTATGTATGTTTGTACATACAAATACGTATGTACGTGTGTGTTGAACTGTTTTTAGCCTTGTATCTCAGGATTCACCAAACCGATTTTCTTCAAATATTTCAACATACGAGATTTGATCATATTATTTTTTTTCAAAATTAGTTTAGAGGAGAATATCACAAAATAACTAATTTCAATTTTCTTTTGAGACAATTGAGAAAAAACTTTAGTCTGGCAAATTTTTACCTATATTGCATATATAAATAATCAAAAAAGATTTTTTTCAAAAATTAACCACCTCTTAAAATTGAAACGTGTTTTACTTTTTTTTCTCTATCTCCCTTCGGATTTTATATTAACTCTTTTTGGGTATTTTATACATTATATATAAGGCTATCAAAAAATGCCTCCAATTTTATAAATTAACCCCGGATCATTAACATAAAAAAGTTATTTTAACGTTCTTGTTTTAGCCTTTACTGGAGAGGATGTTAGTTTTAGAGAAAATTTTACAAAGGAAATTTGTTAAACATAACTTACATCTTCAACTGCAGACGATCTGAACCCATCGTTCAAATAATCTATGAACACTCTCTCAAGAGTAAACAAGTTTTATATGGGTCCTAAATCATTGCGGCATTTTCGGGAACGAATGAGCTGATGAGGCTGCCAAGACAGCAGTAACTAATCGTCTCCGATTAGAATTGACGTGTGAGAGCGACTTCATGAATACAGTCCGTGTCAAATTACATACGCAGTGGAATCAGTTCAAGTTGCCGAAGGCGTTGGCTGAGATAATAATTTTTACTGATGTAAATGTCTGCCGAGGGATTTGCATCGGTGGCATCCCCACTGAGGCCTGGCTTATGACTGTGAGATTTAATCAGTTAGAGGGTCTAAAGACGACTTCCGGTAAAGCCCCTCAGGGCTCGGAACGGAGGGGGTGGTATGGCGACCGCAATCGCCACAAGATTATGTCTTCCCCTTCGGAGTTGGGATGAGTTCTCCCAGAAACTTACTGTTTGGCATACGGGTAAACGTCTTCGAGAAATATTTTACCCCAAACAGTAGAAGAGACAAAGACATCCTAACTCGGCTGAGGATTGGGCACACTTAGTTAACTCACGCCCATCTATTTGGCTCTCCTCAGCGGAATTGTGAGACGTCCAATGTAAAATGAACTTTAAACCACGTACTTATAGGCTGCCCAATGTTTCGGTCTATTCATCGATAATTAAACCTGGATTCAGATGTGAAGGGTTTACTAAATCGGAAGAAATACATAAAAAGACCATTCCGATTTCTCTGTGATACTGTGATCTTAAGTCTTCACTTAATATAGCGGTTTTGCTTATTTGAGATCCCTTACGGAATACTGTGGGCACATGAAAATAGTCTAGTGATAATGGTATAATACTTGTTATTCATGTTCCGGTTTGTTATCCAATGTTTGGTGTTTATTAGCTAATTATTTATAATCGTTTAGTTTTATTAAATCGTTAATAACTGTTATCGTTGAGGCGACTATAAACAAACAATAAAAAAAAACAATATTTTTAGAATTTTTTTATGATACTCTGTTTTTGTGTTTTTTTGGCTCTGTTTTAAATTTTATTATTAACATTTTTTTTATCTTTGTCACTTTGAAAGTATTTAAATTTTAAATAGTTTTGGCTCCTGTAATATTCCCCTGAATCAAAATAAAAAACAATTTTTTTCACTGTTAACATAAAAGATATTATTTTTTCAGTATTTTTAATCAACTCTTTTTTAAATTTAATTTTGTTTGTTAAAAATCAGATTAAAAAATAAATAACTGAATACTCCCCACAGAATAAGGGATACCTGAAAATAATATCTTTTTTTTTACTTGAAATTTGGAAATTTTGATCCTCGAAACTTTGTTTAATCAATAAAAAAACGGGTCCAACATTTTAAAAATTCGGAAAATTTTATTTTGTTACTTAAATGTAAATGTTATATGAAAATAAAAATAAGAATTTTAATGATTTATTGACCACCATAGTCGGGAATGTTATGATGCAATACTTTCCAGTTTTTTCCTATAATCGCTGGAAATAAAAACGATGTCGGTTTACACTCAAATTGAAGTTGATTTTTTAGATTCACTACTCTGATTACAAATAATTTCTGTTAAATAAACAGCTGTTCACAGAGATATGCTAAAGTAAATATTTTTTAAAATTATTATATCTGAATCAATTTATCGAACATTTCAAAGAAAATATTATTATTATCATTACTTATATTGAATGTTTATATATAATCATATAATACTCATTTTTATTGCTAATTGACACTTCTTAACAAAAATTTCATATTGCGTCATTTAATTAAGCTCTTTTTAATAAAGGAATACTTTTGTTAAATTTATTATGGTTGTTGTTTTATCAGATCGTTTTTTTTAATTTTATTTTTTAGATGTTACTTGATTGAGTTTACAAGTTTAAACACTTTAATTTGCAAGAGCAATAAAATATGTTTATTGACTAATTTTACTTAATAAGTAGGATAAAAACAAAATTAAAAATTGTTATTCATTCTTCGTATCAGTTTACGTGAAATATACTATTGCAAAAATAAAAAAAGGTTAACAGAAACGGTTTAAACATTTTTAAGTGTACATAAGTTGTTTTAATCTGTTTTTTATTGGCTGAGATATGTTTATCCTTGTTTTATTATTATCATTTGTAATATGTAAGGTATGTATAATTTATATAGCGTAATAACAATTTAAGTTCTCACTTAAAATAAGAAGGTTGGTGTTTCTAATACACTTAGAAATAGCATCATTTACTTGAGCGTTGAGAAGCTTCGAAAGTTGACCCCTACAATTTGTTGCAGCATTCCCAGATTGAACAATGTCTGATAAATAAAGCAACGTTTGTATTTTACACATGTTGGACTTAGTTTTTTATCACTTCTCCTTGGGGCCGACCCTGCTCTGATTAGGATCATAACACCAAAATAAAGCGGGTGGTACTCATTCCTGAACGTCTTCTGTCAGTTTGGTTTGGATAATTGTGACCAATATTGTCGGTACTACGTTCCATGTTCCCCCACTCGTTCTGCAGCACAGCCGTCCCGTTTTTTCCACGAGGTGGCGTGCCGAATTATCTCAGGATGTTTCCTTATGGTATGTAAACCTGTCACATGCAGACACAGCGTGCCCTGAGGTGTCCTTCCACCCGTAATAATCGCATACGATGGATTCATGTTCTTTGTTATTCCAGAATTCCCTTTTCTTAATAGAATCAAAAGTCTTATTGAATATATCTATTCCACCTTCATTAACTGAATTTAGACTATTTATACATCTAGCTTTTGGTGACAGTACACTCGGTTGACAACATTCAAACAATGCCTTCTTATGCGTGTGTGGTATCCTGATACCAATTCTAGAATTATCAATATCTATGAATTCATGAATTTCTTTATAAATGAAAATAACTTTCCGCATATTTCTCTTACACTCTAACAAAGCAATGCCCAGAATATTACATTCAACTTCATAAGATATTTGGTATGCACTCAGCCATCAAAGGCATAATTTCCAAAGGAATTTTCTTTGCACAGCCTCATTCTTCAAACTGGTAATCTCTCTGTCATAATACCAAATGAAAGAACAGTAATCCAATACTTATTTAACAATGGTTTGTTTAAAAGTATCTGATGGTGTTAATTTGCTTTAAGTGCCAAAAAACATACCCGATAAACCAGCCCGAAACTCCTTTTTGCTTTAGATGTAATGGTGGTCACATCTTGAATAAAAGGCAGCTGAGTATCGAAAGTAACGCCTAAATCATAAATTGTATTTACAGACATAATACTTAGGCTTCTATTCTGCATTCGTACCTAACCAGTAGTGCCTTCCTAGCATAGGTCATAATAACGGTCTTCAAGATTAAAAGGCATTTTATTCTGTCAACCAATCGTATATCATATACCCCTTTCTTTCAAAGGATAAAATATTCTTTAAAAGAATTCAATTTACCATCAATATTTTAACAGCAATTATCTTTCATTTTATATCTTTCCTGAAGATATTAATAAAACATATTCCAGTATACGTTGTAAATTAAATTTAATTAGTTTTAATTTTTAAAGTATAGAACAGTTTTTTCATATGTTCTTATCACATGTATTCTGATAGGTAGGTACATAATATGAGTACGTAGGTTTTCAAATACTGTTCTTTTTTTTCCATTAGACAGAACTTCTCTACTTTCCTGTTTAGATCGGGTATCTATTCATGACGGTTGCGGATGGCAACGCCATCTGTCGGCTTTTCCTCTCTCACCACTTGTAGCCGGCACAGCTACAAGTGGCGAGAAGAAGAAAAAGATTATTATCATAGTATAAATAATAAATTTATTCATAATTTTTAATTAGCTGTACATTTATGTTTTTTTTTTATTTTTGACAGAATGCTGTTGGATTTGAAATTTATGATTGTAATCCGGAAAAACAGTTTACAATAAATAAAACGGTTTCGATAAATGAACTTCGAAAAATGATGTTTGAAAGAGGAACTTATCGTTTGAGAACTTTAAATGAATGTTTAACTTGTGCTAATTGTGAAAAAAGTTATATGAAAAATCTTGCCAAAGGGTTAAAAAATAAGGAAATAAGAGTCATAATATATCATGTAAGTAAACTTTTTAAAAATTTTAATTTATTTTTAATATTTGTAATTTTTTTTACTGTAAATACATGGTAGTTTGTTAATTGTATACTTGTGTAATTAAGATTCCATTTTTAATAATTAAAACAGCGCATATTAGAAAATATATTTCAAAACAAAGTTGTTTTGTTTTCCGGGGAATTAAAACAACACAATATAATTTCTATGGATATTTTCAATGTATTAGTCGTTTCTCTCTTCAATAAAAAAGCGTGTGATGCGTTGGTTTGTTTGTTTGTACTATGTGCTCACTTTTTTTTGAATGAAGCGCTACTATCTATTGGAAAAAAAATGAACTAAAAATTGTATAATAAATTGTGTACTATAAACAGTACGATTTTTACATTAACATTTATTAAACTTATTATTTTTTCACATTTAAAAAAAAACTACTGTAGACATACCTTTTTTAAAATCTTTTAAAAATAAATAAGTATAGAAGCAACATACTTCTTGATACGAACGATATGTATATATATTAATCCTTTACTTCATTTCATTTCGATCACCATGGCATCAGAAATATAATTAAGTAAAATTACTAATCTTTTTTTCTTTAAAAAAAGATACTTAATATTTTCATAAACGTCAGGTTAATAACTCGTTGAGAGTCTAGGGGACGGATCACTGACCGGCTTGTATTTATGATAAAAATGTATGTTTTGACTCATATTATAAAAAGATATGATGTGGACATCAGCTGAGTTCCTTGTACACCTATTAATTTACGTATACCAATTTTTGCTGCACTTCATTTAAACTTATATTTATACAATTATTAATTCAACAATCTTACATGAAATATTAGGATAGAGTAAAAGTCCCTTTATTACTCGTATTGCTAGATCAGTATTATTCGTATCTTCGTGAGTTGCTGATTAACAAAAGTTTCAGATTTCTGGTATATCATATAAATAAAAGTTAATAATAATTAAACTATTCCGGTTACTTCTATATACTGGTTACAAATGTTAATTTCGGCGATGTAAAATATTCAGTTTTTATTATTGGATTATTTGATAAATAATCAAAAATGAAAAATAAACAATCATACAAGAAAAAGAAAGATAACATGAAGAAATAATCTCAAAAAAACAACAAGAAGATTAGTATGAAGAGGAAGAAAATGTTAAAACCAAAGAAAGAATAAAAAGGAAGAAAATGCTGCAAACCAAAAAAAAATATATATATAAAAAAATAAACAGGAAGAAAATTTTAAAACCAAGTAAAAAATAAAAAGATTAAGAGCGGATGATGAATATAGAGACAGAAAATTTGAAAACGAGAGAACGTTTACACGAGAGAACGTTTGAGAAGAATTACTCGTATATCAAAGCAAAGAGCCATTAAATTGTCAACAAAAAACAAATAAACGATATAATGATCAGCTCTGACTTAGGGAGAATACCGTCCGACAATATCAGAGTAGTGAACTAAAAGATAAAGTGTTTTTTGTAACCTATTAAAGATTGGGCATACATGCCTCAGTGTATATGTTGTTCCTGTGAGGGCCTATTTAGCAGTCACTATGTAGTTAACTTTAATGTAGATAAAACTAAACAGAAATTCCAGATTCTATATAAATAACAATTTAAATGTTCGTTTGTTCAAAATCTTAAATCTCCGAAATTTCTTCACAGATTGCGTTGAAATTTTGACACGATGCATTCGAATACGCGAGTGTTTTTATATACCTACTCCTTTGACAGTTAAAAACAAGCATTTTTTGAAAAACAGCGCTATCTATTGGACGTAAAAGCAACACAAGCTATACTAAATATTTTACAATTCTGATATTGTCGGACAGTATTCTCCCTAAGTCGGAGCTGATCAGCTGCGACTTTTGGTTCAGTCGATTGCAATTAAAAGGGAAGGTGTGCACAATTAGATGTTACAACAGTCCTAAATCCAAAATTTCAACAACCTACAGCTAATCGTTTACTTCCTTTACTTCGTACAAGGAAGTAAAAAGGTTATAAGAATATGTACGATTTTAATTTTCGTATAAAAATATAACATTTGGAAAAAATGACACATTTGTTTACTAAGAATAAGAATTGCCGGTAATTCTGAGCAATTACTTAATAAACTTAAATATATTTCATAATTATTACACCATAATAGATATGCTTAGGATAATGAAAATAGAAGATGAACGTCTTATGGTTTTAATGAAAATAAATTTTGCCAGTGTTAAAAAGCAGCTTTGGACAGCAGGTGATCCGTGCAAGGTAAAAGTCCATGCCGCGTTATCAGTACTCTATTCAATTAGCCATCAATTTTGTAAGTTATCGACAGCCTGAAACAGATGGCGAAATAGAGGAGTACAACGGGGATTAACGAAGTTACGCCCACCCACAACTTTATTTTTTATTTTTCCTGTTTAGCCTCCGGGAAATACTGTTCAGGTATTACTTCAGATTATGATATGTATGAGTGTAAATGAAGTATGAAGTATGAGTGTATGAGTGTAAATGAGTTCGATTATTTCTGAGACGTGTGGTTAATTGAAACCCAACCACCAAAGAACTATCCACGATATAGTATTCAAATCCGTATAAAAGTAACTGCCTTTACTAGGAAATGAACACTGGAACTCTCGACTTCCAAATCAGCTGATTTGGGAAGACGCGTTCACCATTAGACAACCCGATGGGTTGCCCACCCACGACTGGTCGCGGACGAACGCTCACCTTCCCACAATAGGCTGTCCCTCCATCCCATTCTTGTCTCTTCCCCGTGATAATGTTCATTGCCATGAGACGAGCAGCTTGATCGTTGGACTGAAAGAGGAGCATGGATCAGTGGAGTCCCAAAGGATAAACTGTGAACACACACCTACATTGATACGTGGAAGGGCGTTACTTGATCAAAGTAGTTTCTCAGAATTATCGAATTACCAAAACCGTTAGTTTTTCTTTTGTTTTATCTTTTTTCGTTAAAAAAGGATGTTTTAAATTACATAACTAATGATAATTTTATTTTAAACAGTGGTTACTATTTAAATTTATATTTGATAGCCCCATATTTTAGACTTAAGATTTTCAGTAATATGTCCCATATTACATTATGGGACAGTAATGTCTTACATTACTGCCTCATTAATGTGACCCCCCCCCCCCCAAATTACGGGAGTCTTTAAAACTAAATTTCTTAGTAATTAAACGCTACTATCCAAGCAGTTTTATCCATCATACCATGCCGTCTCTTAGGTATTTAAGTAGCGAATCTTCTTGCTGTGTAGAAATAACTTAATACGTGGTATAAATTAAAAATTCTGTGAAATTTCTATATTTATTTGTGTAACTGTCGAATTAAATATGTCTGTTTTTTCCAAAAATTTAATTCATTATTATTCTTTACTAATTCTTTATTTTAGAAATCAAAGTAAAAATTTAACTTACTAAATTGATATATCATATCGGTAAAATAAAAAAAAAATGATTGGGGAAAAAGTTTAATCGTGAAATTAATTGTAATAGGTCTACTTGTAATCGCTGTACGTCTTATGGTTTTAATGAAAATAAATTTTGCTAGTGTTAAAAAAAAAATATTGTGGTGGGTCTCGAACCTGGAATTTCTGAGATACAAAATGCAAAATGCGTAACGACGATAGCCACAACACCATACCATGCAGAATACTCCTCCTCCTGTTACTAAACAATATAAGTTACATATCTTCTGCTTGGAGTGTTGTTTTGTGTGTGGTAGAAATAAAAATTCTGTAATTATTTGTGTAACGGTGGAATTACATAACGGTAGAAAGTTAAAATCAAGCTATACTGATTATAAATTTTAACTTTTTGTTTTGGAATATTAACATAAAGAGAACCATTTATAAACATATATGGTTATCTTTTTTTCGATCTCGATATCGCCAAGTTGTACAAATAAAATAAGAAACTTGATTTTCTTTTACACCACAAGCAGAATTCTTACTATCAGTGCCGGATTTACCTTGGACGAGGCCCCAAGCAAATCGATATTTTTGAAACCCCCTCAAAAATGGTTTGCATGACAAACCAATTTTAAAATATACTGTCATTATAATCTACGCCATAAATATAAATGAAGCTTTTACATAATTGAAGATAGCAATTACAATTATACATAAGTTATAAAAGTAATACATAAAGTATTATAAACATATTCTTTATTTTTTGTTAATTTTACTTTTATTTTTCAAAATTTTTTACTTCGAGGCCCCTGTCAAAGTGAGGCCTCAACCAGCTGCTTGTTTTGCTTTATGGCAAATCCTGTACTGCTTACTATCATACTTTTTCTTCTACTTATATATTTACAAAACTAATCAGGCATTGAAATGATTAAATTGGAATCTGTATTGGGTAAGAATTTGTATCATTAATTATCTGTCCGCTTTTATACTGCGATAATTAGTTTTGAACTTTCAAATCTTTGTCAGGTTGTTTTTAATGGTAGTCCCATGCAGAATTCTATTTTCAGGAAACATATGATTTGTGGAATTAAACGGTCAAGATTTCGTTATACATTCAGAAAATTCACAAATTTCATACTATACTTAATTACTAATAAAATCCTTTATTACATATGTCTTGTATGACCTTTTAAAGATTCTGTGACTATTTATAAGAAAATTATTATTCTATAACATTTTATATTTGGAAAATTACGTTATATTTTTAATAATATTGTTTTAAATAAATTGTGTTTTATGTTGGGAGATTCTGTTTAGGTACAACAAAAAAAATATTGTGTAGGTAGGCCACGTTTGGAATATGTAAAAAAAATTGTTAGGGATGTAGGGGGTATACCGAAATGAAACGACTATCACTAGGTAGGGAATCTTGGAGAGCTGCATCAAACCAGTCAAATGACTGAAGACAAAAAAAAAAACAATAAGTGGAATGCTTTTATAATTAAGGCCTTAATTATAAAAGCATTCCGCTTATTGTTTTTTTTTCTGTCGGTCTTTCTTTCGGTCGGTCCGACAGAAAGAAAGTTTTATTACATGTTTTTCATGAATGTCTTTAAAGTATTTTTAGTCTCAACGTACATTATATTTCTTTATCATAATGAAATAAACATTTCTACAAAAAAAAGAAAGTCGACGTTAACATTAACTTGGAAACGTCCATATATTAATAACAAAATACCTTCTTATCACCAAAAACGAAAGAAATCTTTTTGTGGTATAGCGATGATCGCTTTCGCAATCATCGACTACAGACCAGTTCAGAATCCTACCAGGGATATCCTTACTTATGGTAATATCAATGTTGGTACCAAGGAAGGTCCTCCGCAATCCCACCGCGCCGGCGAAGGTAGCCTACTCGCCGGCGATATTGAACACCTCAAAACGGTGCTGCGCGATGAAGCCTTCTAGCAGTTCACCGCCGTCATCTGTGATCCCACTGTGCCAAAGAAGCGATTTGGCGTTCGCATCAACTCCTATAAGAATAGGACGACCCGCTATCAGCCTGATAATTCTATCCCATCTTTCCAAATGTAACTCAGTGGGATCTCTGTACTGAAAGTACGAACTAACCACAACTAGGTCGAAACCATCCACAGCAAGCTTAACAACGACGTGATGCGTGTCAGAGGCTTGCCGTATAAAGACACTATCTATAGACTTCCTGCACAGTACGGCGGATTTACTTTCACCAACATGGAACTTATTCCAGCCTGAAAAACCTGGCAGGTCACTCTTGACAACTTACGGGTGTTGTAGAAGTAAAACATCGAGGCTCCGCTTTTCAATGACGTTACCTAACTCTACTTGGACCGCATAGGCACCCTGGGCATTGACTTGACCGAACCTAACCATCGAGCGAGTTGAAGTAGACCTCAACCGCTCTCAAATAACTACCACACTCCCTACTATTGATGGAGTGCCTATGATTCTTGCGTAACCGCTTGCAGTTAACGCAAGTCGGAGCCTCTTTCTTTTGCGGACAATCGTCACGATTGTGGCCCTCTTCACCACAATGCGCGCAGACCGACGCATACTTACAAAACTTGGCCCTGTGGCCAAACCTACATTATTTGAAGCACCTCTGCACGTCAAGGTATTCCTTGACGCGGCAAGAGGCAAAATCAACGAAGACTCTACCCTCGGACAAAAATTTCTGGTGGAGACCAGCACCTAATTCAAAAACTCCGTGATACCGAGAGGCATCACGCTTTCCAGTCTTGAAGACTAGCCTACACTGCTCGTTGAACGTAGCCGCATCCAAATCAGTATTCTGTTCCCGAATGAGAGACAGAACTTCCTCATCAGAGAGACTCCGCTCGATGCCATATATAATGACTCGGGGCTTTCTCAACCGCTTGGGGTCCACCTTAACCTCAAGCTTCTGCACCGCTGGAGAGTCCTTGATGACTTGGACTGTCTCCTTATTATCCGCAACAATGACTAAACCTTTGCTGGTCTCCCGTATGTCTCGAATCCTAAGCCGATTCTGGTCACCACGAAGGGCTTCCCGGAAATCGCGCTTCAATTCCTGACTCGTGGTCTTAGAACCTTCTGCCTTGTTTATGAAGATTACTTCCGGCTTCTTCACCGCTTTGCTGGCCTCTCTTTTGGTTTTCAGGACCTCAGCGTTGCGCCTGGGCTGCACTGGGGCCTGAACACCACCTTGGGAGCCTTGACCTCTTGGGGCTTGGAGGCCAAGGCCTCGAAACCCTCACTTACCGCCGTAAAAGCTTCCCTCAACTTGCCAAGTCGAGGGAGAATAGTTTTCCTCGCCCCCGAACTGACCCCGCCGGGAAGCGACAGAAACTCTACCAAGTAGTCCAGGTCCTCCTGGGCCACTTTCAACAGCAGGGCAGAACTACCAGGTCTGCCCTTAGAATTTTTAAATGCCTCTACTACAGGGGAGGACCGCACCTGGGTGGGTGCCCCTGTATCCATCGCGTCGCTGACCTCGTCCTCTGAGGAGCTAGTTGACAGTACCGGCGCAGGTTTCCTCTTCTGCCTGGACTTTTTTACTACTTGGAACTCCGACATGGCCGAAGATTCCCTAAGTCCTGATAACTAACAAGATTTTCGCTGTATTCCTTACGTACTAAGTTGGGCAAGCCCACAAGTGACAACTACCCGCAGCGAGTACGGGCAGCCGGAGACCCTTACGTTCTCCTGTCACGCTTCGCACCTTTAGCCGCTACTGGATCGGTTGATCGAAGCACTGGAAGTGCTGCTAAAACCACTGATTACTGCCCTCGCTCTGACAAGAGCGCAGAAGGACTAAAAGGCACGGCCTTTTCCTGTTACAGGGGCTAACGACCAGCAGTCGTTGCCACCCTTTTCGCCCCGATGAGGCAGGTACGCACCGAATAAACCTCCGCTAATCACTCCGCAGGAAGCCACATATGATAGTCTATAAGAATATGTGCAGTGCGAATACACTTCTAACAGCAAGCTTCGATACTGTCGGCGGTACACACTCAACCGACAGCCAAGAAACACCGAAACCAAAGTATATTCTCACTAATCACTCGGCGCACAAAGGGACCAGAGTGATCCATAACATGAACACTAAAAAGGGAAATATTATTTTTCTACCTCACAACATTAATTTTTAATTTACAGATGGAACCATACGTAATATTCCGAAACAGGAGCCACACAATTGAACTGACTGGATACTTAGGAGAATTATGGAAAATACTGGAAGAAAGATTCGATTTCAGGTAAATTATTTAGTTTCGGGAAAATATATATTCTTTTTATGTAATTTGTTGTCTAATCTAGTTTAAGTTTATAAATCGTATCCCTAAAATACGAGGAAAAAATTTGAAAGTCAATTTTGTATCTATACATATATTTACGTACATATATTGATACTAAAATATGGAAACGGTTTCATCAAGAAGTTCATTAGAAGTTCAACGGTAAGAATCCGTAAAAGGCTAAGTCAACGACCTACGTTTACAGTTCTAAACATGACCTAACCTAAAAGTGAAATGAAAATGAAAAAAAAAATTCAGGACAATTAGATCTGTAATAAAGAATACTTTCAAAAAATACCTCGAATTTTATTAGACAACGTTTTATTTCTATTTGATAAACCGCTGGACTCGAATACGTCAGTTTTATCAATTTTTTAATATGAATTTACAAATCGCGCCGCTAGATAACAGTACTTGATAGTACTAGGTAATGATTTGACTATTAACCAAAACAATTAGCCATGAAATTCCAAAAAATGTATATTTGTTTGTTCTAGAAAGGCAATAAATTTTAATAATAAATCCATAAAATAACAATCAGTAATTCATAAAAAAAAAATAAAAGATTGATCTAAAAAACGCATTGATATCCAAAAAATTACAATGAAATTGTAAACCGTAAATTGTAAAACAATTCTGTAATATAAATAAAACTGTTTTTAACAAAACGATACTGATATCAAAAAAGGTAATACACTACATTACTACAAAATCTGTTATTAATTTAAAATCTTCTTCAAAAAAGTACATGTTAAAATACATGTAACAGACAACATATATACAATAATAGATAATAAACGATGTCTAAGCGTTCCATGCAAAAAATAGAAAAAATTGTTACAAAACTCTTACCGGCCCGATTTCACTTATTAAACAACGAATAATCATAAGAACAACGAATGATCATAAGAACTGAATTATTTCTGTAAATGTGATGTGTATTACATATGTGTGTATGTAACACACACATATATAATATATGTAGAGATAATCTATATATCTAGAGATACAGAGACAACTTAGACATGTGTACACAGTTAATGGAAAAATAAGTCTAACATAATTTTTATGATTAGTATTCAAAAATATCAAAAAGATGAAAATAAACACATTATTTAACAACAAAAATGCCAAGTAAATTTGCGTGGTTTTGGAAAATATTAAATACATTGTATTGAAAAATGTAAGGGAGAAAAAAAAATAATCTTAAACTTGAAGATTAAGATTTTTTTCGTTAGGAAGTGGGAAAACTTGCCTGAACCAAACGCCCAGCAGCCGGCACATACTGGGTGTGTGGGGTTCACCGCCTATGCGGTGGGACCCACTGAAAACCCACTCCCTCACGCAGGGTGGTGTTGGAATTGACATAAAGACATAACATCAGCACCACCTATATCACAGGCACACTTCTCATTCACATCAATATTTACATAAAACATTCAAATACTATTTACAATTAATGATACATACAGCTCAAGATTAATAATATATACACTAAATTAATAATATGTACACTATAGCCATACTGACCTCAGACAACAGGAAGGTGTTCCACGGAAGCCATTGGTGACGACAATGCTGAGGCACCCTTCTGCTGTTTCACTCTTAATTTCTGCTGTTTCTGCTGTATCACTCTTATAAAATACCAGGCACACGCTGTCCATCCTTTGTAGCAACTCAGTCCTTCCTCAGGAGAGAGCATCAACCGCATGACTCACCCCCCGGTGAGTTTAATCACCAACTGGTATCTCCTACCTCTCTAGGGGCACACAAAGAAGGCGCACTTCACCATATCCACGTCATCACAGTACTGGCAAGCTCTATGCTTCTGTTTCCTATCCTTTCTTTCTTTTTACCTGTTTAGCCTCTGGTAATTACCGTTCAGATAATACTTCAGAGGATGAATGAGGATGATATGTGAGTGTAAATGAAGTGTAGTCTTGTACATCTCAGTTCGACCATTCCTGAGATGTGTGGTTAATTGAAACCCAATCACCAAAGAACACCAGTATCCACGATCTAGTATTCAAATCCGTGTAAAAACAACTCGCTTTACTAGGACTAGGTAAAATTAAGTTTGCTTAAAAGTTTGTTTAAGTTTCATACTATTATTTAATTTTTTTTTTTTTTGATTGGCATCGGTCATGTTCATTTATTGTAGTGTCATTGTTACTTCACTCCATTTTTTATTAGTCTACAATCATGAAAATATATAACTTTGATGTTTCATGATCATGGAAACCAAACAGAAGATGAGTGGAAGAACCATGGTAATAACACAACTTATTGAAGACATATATACTTCAATACAGTAAATAATATAGTACAGCTCTAGTAATTAAATCTTTTGACAAAGTTATATCAATGGTTACACTAAACTTCAAATAATAATTGCATTCTATTCACAAATGGCTATAATTTGCTTTTATATAAATCACACATTCATTTTATGTTTTTCAGTTATTTGAAGGTTAACTAATATTTATGTTTTAGGTTAAGGATACACAAAAAAATTATTTTCCATTTCTTATTATTACATTCAATAATTAATTGAAATTATTTGTTTAGGAGTGTGTATCAGGTCGGTAATTTCAGCTACGGCAAGGAAGTAATCGAAAAAGGTTTAGCTGATGTCATGTTATCGCCTTATATTATTACATCAGATGATACAAAAAAGTTTGATTATATAATGACATTTGCAAGTTCACAGTATGTATTACTAATGTGTATATTATTTTTTTTTTCATTTTAATGTTGAGATAAGTAAACTATTACTATTAAGTGATTATCATTATTACTAAGCTATCAGGTTTGTTCATGATTTTGTTCCCTTAAAAATGTAAAGGAATGATCTTCCATTGAAGGTGAAAGGATCAGATAACAGTGAAACAAAAAGACCTGAAAAAATTAAAAAATGATTATGTAAATAGTTAAGAATTAACTATTAACTATTAAATAAGAGTTAAGAATTTATAAGTTTAGCTGGAAATGAAAGAGGATGGTGCAATGAAACAAGAATGAATGGTCATGGTACAAAGAGAACTTGCTTTGTCCATCATAGCCATGTGATGATAATGACTTGTGATGTGATGATAACTTTTAAAAAACCATCATTATTCAAGCCTTATGCCTTTTTTAATAGTAAACTTTCTATCTGCTTCACATCTCATCACAATGTTTTCTTTTTAAAACTTCTCATTCACTGTATCATCATTGGCTTTACTAATTTAGAACTTGCAATTCATTTAAATATCTCTTCTCTCATATTTCCCATTCTTTCTTTCAGCTTCCCTATTCTGAATTATTTTAATGAAGCTCCTGTTCTCATGTACAAAAATTACTCCATCATTTTTTACTTTGTCTGATTCCAAATGATTACAGCATTTCTTTTTCCTTTTCCTTATTTTCCATATTTCACATCCATACAAATGTATGGAATAAACTCTAAACCTAACCATTCACTAGACCCTTTCTCAACTTTAATAACAACATGCTAAAGATGCTGTCATTTTCTATTAAACACTTAGCCATTACTATCTTATTTTTTATTTTTATTTTTTAAATTGTTTATTAACATTTTTATTCAAGCATCTTTTTTCTTCTTTTTTTTTTCTTTCCATAGCGGAGGAAAAAGCTCTGCCAGCCGCCGTCAGGCGCGCACTGACAGCAGTGCGGGGCTCTCACCTGCTAAAAAAACCTCCCCTTCTACCATGCAGGAGCCGGATCTAAGCCACAATGGTATGTACAGCCCCTGCATGATCACCCAGGCACTCCACTATCCGAATCCGTGTGACCGGAAGGCGTCCCCAGGGGGCGATCGATGAGCGACGACTCCGAGGAGCCCTCGCCATTCACCCTCAGAAGCTGGCCTCCCTTGATCACCCGTCATCAAATTCCAAGCCTCAATATTCGCATCAACTCAGCCTGCCGTCGCCTTTCTTCATTGCCTTCTCTCGTATCATTGATGCGATCATAGTCGAGACACACTCCCACTTGGCGCTAATGCTGAGCATTACCTCGATTATATTGTTGGCCCCCTCCACACCCTGACTCTCGAGCACTACGCGGAAGTTGCGCCATCTAGGGCAAAAACTACTACATGCTCTGCTGTATCCAGTACGCCGCAATCGTGCCAGCGACTTGTTTGGCATCTGCCCATCCTGCACAGGTAGTCTCAAAAACATCCATGTCCAGACAGGAACTGGGTGAATTCATAGCCTGAATTACCATGCTTTCGCTCCACCCAGTTACTGACGTCTCGTATGAGCCCATAGGTCCACCTTCCTTTGTCCGAATCTCTCCATCTGTCACGCCAAGCCATGTAAAGACCGTCAATTGCCTCCTTTCTGTCCCCTCCATTCACTATTGCAGCTTTCATTTGCGCTTGTAATGATGCTTATTTAAGCATCTGTGCTGTTTTACTGGTTCAGTTATTTCTTCTTTTGTGTTGACATTAATTAGCTTATTATCTTGTACACTCATTAATTTTGTCTTTTTAACATTCAATTTTTTTCAATGTTCTGCAGTTCAGATGTACTTTGAAGCATTGTATGGTTCACTTTCTTTTTCACCATATAGAAATATTAATCAAGGTTGGGATAAGATGCACTTTAGTCTTATCCCAGGGTCAAACCATGCATTTTGAGCATCATTCAGTTTTTCTATTTAGTATAGTTTTTTCCTAACTTTCTAATCTTCTCTTCAGATTTTTAATGCTACTATTATTTTATCTCATTTGACATGCTTGAATACTTTTCTTTTTATGTATAAAACAGACTATTTCAGCAGTTTTATTAGCTTTTTACTCTTCCCTTCTTAGAACTATATGTTATTCTGTAAACATTTGCTATATTGTTTTACTCAATCTTTTGCTCAAAATTGAGCCTTTAACTCCATGCTGTTTTAGGTTTGGATTCCTGGTTATTTTAAAAAGTCTGAAAGAGTGGAATTTAGTCAAATTCCACTCTTGGAGATCAATTTATATGATTTCAATTATACACTTTTCAATTTTTACAATTTCTTTCTTTTATAATCTTTGTTATTTAATCAGTCTTATTAGCACCTCATCTGACACTTCAATTTTCATCATCTTCATTTCTTTTATTCTATATGTAACTTTCAGTTTTAACAATTGCTGTTTCTGCTTCATCTTCCTCCTTCAATTCATGTTGAACCAATCCTGATATGGGAAGATTATTTTGCTTCCTACAGCATTAGTATACTTCCACCAATTACTCTATTCACTTGTAAGTACCATGACCAATTTTTATTACACTGTACCACCTCTGTTGGCAATTTCGTTACTTACGTATTAACGCCACCGCAGCTACAGGTTTATTTTTAAAAAAGTAGTCAATCTGATTTCGGTGGAAAATGAACAGTCTCTTTATTAATTTTAATAAATGGTTATTTATATTTATTTATTTTATAAATATAGTTGAACCAAACTTAACCTACGCTCGCTTCGCTCGCTAACCTTGACTAATTAATACCGTAATTTTATGAGTATTTATTTAATGAATTCAGTAATTATTGCAATTATTTATTATTTAAATAATCAAAACACTCCTGTTAATTAGTCAAGGTTAGCGAGGGAAGCGAGCGTAGGTTAAGTTTGGTTAAATTATATTTATAAAATAAATAAATATAAATAACCATTTATTAAAATTAATAAAGAGACTGTTTTGAATCTATGTTAAACTCTATATCGGCCCATTTTCCACCGAAATCCGATTGATTACTTTGTTTTTAAATAAAGCTGTAGCTGCGGTGGCGTTAATACGTAAGTACCGCAATTTCTTTTGAGGCTTTACTTTTCCACCACTTACTTCATGTCAGTGTTTTTAATTTGTTATACTTGTACGTTAATTTATATTGTCCTTTCCTGACCAGATTTTAATATTTGTTATTTCTGTATGACGTTTTATGAAACACATTTTATTTCATTAATCAATTTTCTATAAAGCTTTTTTCCTTCTTCATCCTTCTTGTTCTTATGTTTTCTTGCTTCTCTTCTTTCTCTATTTTCACTTTGTTTTAAAATTATTTTGAAAGCAAAAATTACATTACTACTGCTCATTCTCTTTCTTTAATTCACCTTCTACCGTATATTCCATTCATCTGTAAATAATATTTAGAATCATCTGTATATTTGTGCCTTCATTAAGTTATATTATTTAATTAATTTTTATGATTTATTTTTTTTTTGGCTTTTAGATAAAAGATAAATATATTATATGGATTAATTCTGGATAATATTTTTTTTTTTTTAATTGTTCTGCAATAAAAGCTTAAAATATATCATCCTTATCATTCCTTCATCACTATTCAACTACTCACTATTCATTTGACTTGCCCAAAATGAATATCATAATAAACTCAATTTCTACATTAAACCTCATTTTAGATACTGAATGTAATATAATATATGATGATCAATATCTCAATACAATGATGATTTCTACAGTATACAGTTTCAATATCCATCTCAATCAAATTTGAAAACAGAACTGTTTTCAAATTAAGGCTCACAAGAAAGGCCATTAACATGTTTCCGTTACCATTTTTAATAAATTACCGTAAATTACCGAACAATATTAAAGATCCTTCCGCTAATTTATAATAAAATTGTAAGATTTTCTATTAGAGAAAGAATATTACTTTATCAAAGAATTTGTGATTAATACTAATAAAAATAATTTGTAAAAATCTGAATTTCTTGCATCTCCATTCATAAGTATATTCTTAAACAATTATCATTAGCAACTAATGAATCATGATTTATTTAATTTGTAGTTATTTTATGCATTTATTTTATATTTTAAATAGTTATTACAGTGGACTTTAACTCAATTAATTTTTAGTGTTCTAATATTTGTAATTATAATTAATTAGGTGTTTTGTGGTGATACTCAGATCAAGTTTTTCCCTTGATACATCCAGGAATATGATGGAACAGTACCTAATTTTTATCCATAGAATTGCATAAATACCCATCCCTGAAAGATCTATGCAATGTATTATTATTACACACCCATAACAATAAAAGATTTATTTAGTTATGATATTATTTACAATTTTTTTTACCTTCTATTATTTTGTTTGTAAATAATTATTTTATGTTTATAAGTTTAAGTAAAATAATTTATTTAATAAATAGGACTTAAATTTAAAAAGTTATTTTTGTTTTCTATTACAGCTCGCAGTTATACATTAAAAGCAGAGGAAATAAACCAAATTCATATTATTATATATTTACATGGAACAATGACTTATGGGTAGCATTTGTTGGAACGATTTTTATATTTACTTTTTTATTTTGGGGTATAACTTTTATCAGGTATGTAACATAACATAATTAATCCTTATTTTGGGAGTAATTTTTAAAAATAAGATGACCCAAAAATGTATATTTTAAAAGGAAATTATGTTGTAATCTATTTAAAGATCTGAATGTGTATTTTTTTGAGTGTCAAGTATAATAACGTAGCTATCCAAAGACCTACTGATGGTTTCACTTTTATAGCATTTTGTATGTAAGTGCAGCATTCATCCACAAAACTACTGTCACTATGTGCGTTAGTTTACAGTTAATAACTGTAAGAACAGCTTTGTTGATTCAGAGTCTGCAGACAGTTGTGTTCTTTGTTTCTATAGAGAGCATACACACATATGAGGAATACACATTCCTCTCTGGAACTCTAGTTCAGAATATGTTATTTATAACAACCCTGCTGCAAGATGGTAGTGGGAAACGCATCATTAAATCATTAGCGTTTAAGTATAACTGGGCTGGGTCTGCTCATAGATAGAAAGGTAGCAGCAAATATTCCTGTTCCGCACACTGATTCACAAAATACTTATAATTCTCTTCTTAGTTATATTCATATGAAAACCAAGTAAACTGATGGAGAAAGTCATTTTGAAAATGACTCATTTCCTCTTGTACAATATCAAACTATACGCACGTTTTTTATACTGGCAGCACATTAACCGTGTACTGTAATTGTTTAGTGCACTGTTATTTTATTTATAAACAACTATTTATTAAAATTTACTTTCAGTTGATTTTTTTACTTGCATTATGTGACCAGATTAGTCAAAATTTTATAATACGACATAATTGTTTTTTATTTGTATGATTTTATTTTTTTTTGTATCCATCAATATATGTAAATGGATTGCTAGCCAAGTACTGTAAATGTGACCGATGCTGTACCTCACCACTCTCTAAGTCGAGACAAACTAACTGATACAGGCCTCATTAGAATCCCATTGTTTTGATCACTTTTCTGGATTATGTGTGTTATATCTAGACTTCCGCATGTGGAAAGTAATTACATTGTAATTTTCCCTAGCTTACCATTTTTTTTTAATATTGTGTAAATCATTGAATTTATTTAACTATTATCTTTATAACTGAGTTTTATTTATGTAAATACTTATTAAATAGAGGTAAAACATTTAATCTTTATTATCCTTAATTTAGTGCATATATATATGTTTTATTTCATTCTACACTTGTTGAATAAAATTAATTTTGTAAGTTTTTGGAGTAACTCCATATTTGATATTGCAGCGATAACAGCTTTATCTTTAGGTAATTGATTAACTTATAATTTTTAAGTTTAGATAATTTTATAACTCACAAATATACGAATATATATTTGCGAGTTAACAAATAACTAAGATTGTCTAATGCTAGTAATCTGGCCCTGAAAAGTCGAATATTCTTAATATTAATAAAATATTCCAGAGCAACAGATATTCAAGGTTCTTCAAAATGGATATACCATCTACTTTAAGTGTTGATAAGTAAACCTCAGCATATTTTA